>NC_140426.1:26532500-26635000 GCF_965140295.1 Lepidochelys olivacea | reverse complement strand
GCACATGCTCCCTCAGTGCACAAATACCGCCCTTAGCTTTGAGAAACCACAGCCACTTGTTCCAAACCAAGGAAAGGGGCTGGTTGGCCCTCAGCCCTCCAGCCAGGCTGTTACAAGTTTCATATGTCAGGGGCCATTGTTGTAGTTTTCTTTTAAAAGTTTGTTTTACCTTCCTTTCCTTCCCCACTCTAGAAAAGGTGCATTTCATCATCCTCCCCCCACAGGGATGTGCTCCAGGATCCCACCTCTCTCCCCTGAAGGAACACAGCACTCCCCGCCAGAGACCAAGCGTGGGAAAGTCCAGCCCAAACGTTCTGCACAGTTCTGAGCTCACGTAAAGAGGGTTCGACTAGAAACGGTTTTGCTGCTGGTGCTACTGCCAGCTTCCTTTGCAGCTTTTCAGGTGACATCGTCCAGGCTGGGCTGGCATGGACCCTGGGTGCAGATATGGGAATTCAGGGTTTCTTTGCTTTTCATTAACGCACCCGCACCCAGTGATGTTTTCTAACATCTCTCCTCGCTCCGTGCTGGGGAAAGCCCTTTGGGTTTCTGCACTGCCAATTAACCCTTTCCTGGTCTCCATCTCCCAAGTCTTCTCCTGACAGGGTTCTCTTCTCCCACACTTATTCCTGCAATATTTCTTCTCCTCCTCCTCAGTTCCCCTTTCCCTTGAACCATGAAGAGATTTTTTTAATTCTGCCCTCCTACCCCTCCCATTTTATTTCATTTCTATTTTATACCCTCATCCCCCTCCCAGCTGCCTGTGCTCACAGGACAGGTTCATTCCCTCTCTTGTCAGGGAAGGACACGACTCTCCTGCAAATGGGCTAATGCTGCACAGTGGCTGCTACCCTCCCACCCTCACCAAGAACCTGTAACCCGCTCAGCTGCCTTCCCCGCTGGTTATTTTCTGGCAGGCTGACTGCAGTCTGGCCTGCAGTGAGCAGTCCTCTCACAGTCCTGCATCGTGCGATATGCTCCAATGCAGTGGGCCACGATCAAACATCTTGTATTCGTCTTTCCTTCCTGATCTCTTTCAATAGCAGTTTCATTTCACGGTTTTTGGTGGGGCAACTTCCTCACCCATCCACAACAATGCACTGCTTTAAGGAAAGCGTCAGAATCAGCAAATCCTTCTTTTTATCTCAGGGGAGCTGAAATATTTTCATAGTGTGGCCCACATTTTAACAGAGAGATTGTCTCATGGACACCTGCTCTCCCATTGGCCACCGTGTAAAGCACACCGCCCATTCCTGATCGCACACCGTAACCATGTGGGGAATGCTTTCCCTACTCACGGGGAAAGGCAACTTCAAGAAAGTAGTTTGTGCATTTTTAGATTCTTTTAATAAAACTTAGCAGCTGAAATAAAGCGAAAAAGCGATCACCATGTGAGCAGCCAGTTCTCTCCAGAGCACAGTTTGAGAACTGTTGTACTAATGACGGGTTTTCTTAGTGCAACATCTGATCTTTTCCAGTGCTCCCACAAGGCCTGATCCAAAGCCCATGGAAGTCAATAGGAGTCTTTCCACTAACTCCTGTGGCTTGGATCAGACCCGTCAGCCACAATTCAGCCCTGATTTCAATGGGACCATTCGTGCTCCAAGTTACACATGTGTTTACTCATCTAGCTGAATCAAGACTTTAATGGGCAACTCCAATATACAGAGCAAGTTCTGTGTACAAGGGCCTTGTGTTCAGATAGTCTCCAGTTATAATATTAAACTAGATAGATAGACCTGGATCGCTATAGGTATGCATTGCCAGCAGCAAAAACTGAGCTCCAGAATTCCCCAGAATCAGGTCCATGAAAATGTAGTGACATACATTCCTTCAAGCTACTAGGTGTCCAAGCTAAATATCATCAGTACAAAAGTTTACAACCTTGAAATAAAAACAAAAAATGTTCACAACAGAAACAAATCTTTCCTGTGAGTACAACTTTTATCAGATTTATAGCACAGCACTGTATTTCTATAGAAAATATGAAATAACTGGTATTTTTATAAATTGAGTTATTTGCTATAGATTTTATGTTGGTTACATTTATTTCTCACTATAAATTAGGTCTACATTTATGTCATTTTATCGCATTGTCTCTTCTCCCTTTTTACTGATTTCTGTGTTTCTGATTCCATTTTCTTCTGTTGGATCGTTCCATTTTTCTTGCTTAGTTTTGACTTGCACTTAGTGCTAAAATGTCGGTCCTATTTGTGCTGATCTTGAGGAACGAAAGCACTCAGTAGTTCCTACTCATTGCTCCTCCAGTGCTCCAGACATGGGCTTTGAAAGGAAGTGTCTATGGAGGAGATCATTTTGGTGAATGTAATTACAGAGTAGTGACCCAGCGTTGTTTGCAATCCTAAAGCAAAGATTGCTTTTCCTCTCTTGCAAATGTATGAATAAAGATTTCCCTGTACATGTCTCTCAAACTCTACATTTAACATAGTAATCTGAAGAAGCTTTCCTTTAAACCATGTTTGTAATTGTACCATGGTGCATAGTTTCCAAATGCACTATTATCGTAACAATTCTCTTTCTACAATGCACACTTATCTTGATGCTATTTCTGTGTCAAAGACTTTTCACCTACGTAATTCTTAGAATATAGTTACATATGCATGAAAAATTACTTGAATTTAAAGGGAGGAATCTGATTTGACGCCATTAACAGGAGAACTCCCATCCTTACAACTGCCCAGCTACCAAAGAGAGACCATGAGCATTGATCTTCCCCAAGAAGAAAGGAAATATTTCACCTTACAGCAAGTAAAAAACCACCAGTTTTGCTTAGCTGTGGACTTTATAGATCTCAGTAAACTTTGTTCGTAAATCCCTCATGGCAGTAAGCATCCTTCACAGACCAGATAAATTATTTCAGACTTATCTTTGCACTCATTTCCTCCTCCATGACTGCAACCATCTTATTTCGCTTCTCCTATAAAATGTTCAAAACATAATACAGAAATTGTCATCGCTTATTTTCAAATGGCTCAGCAGAGCTCCTTGGAATGACACTCCCTCTGGCAAGCGTGGAATGCCCACGCCTTGAGCATTTCTGTAATAGCTCATGGCGTTCCGGGTACCGCTGTACAGCGCTGAGACATCAAGAGGGTCATTGGCATGCTCAGTACGTGCATACGTAACAGCATGACATAAAATTTTATTTGCACTATTATAAGAGACATCGCCTCACTTTTTATTGAAAAGATTTTGTGAGGCATGGTACATTATGGGAGCATGAAATTTACTAGATAGTCCACATGAGTTTATTTTGGAGTGTGTTGGGTGCATCTCAGTATAAATACCCAGTTAACAATTAAGACTTCACAACTCCATGAAACAGCGTTCTCTTCCTGATGCTTTGTGCAGCCTACGGTGCACAAAAATTTACTCGGGGGTCCCAGAAAGAGGCAGAAGACTCTGTCCCTGATTTCCATTACAACAATGAAAATGCCTGAGCAATCACGATCACATGATCTTAAGCATGTGGAGGGTGTGGCAGGATGGTTTTAATGGCATGTTTTTCAAGTGGTAAATCAAACAAATGAGGCCTCCGATTTAACACTGCCAAAACACACACTTATTTAAAAATATGATCAAAGTTTTATACATTCAGAGTTTCCTAGCAATAAATCACATAAATGGATATCTAGACGAAGTAATAAAAATGAACAGATTCTAAATTGATCAGTAAAGTTGCTCATAAATTGCCATTTCTAGTGAGCTGTAAACAAAAGCTGTATAAATACCGTGTGAGCCTTATAGTTTGAGCATAACTAGACATGCAGCAAAGAGTTCCAGATGATAGTTTTTCAGAGAAGACTTTGTTTTGGATTGTGTTTGCAACTATTTCGTGATCCTCCAGGGTAATCCTGGACAGGAATGAATAACCACTACGTCAGCTACTCGGCATACATGGCACGAGAGAGAGGCAGGAGTGGAAACCAGGGCTACTCATACAGCTTTCTCTCCCTCCACCCTCTTTCTGGCAGAGTTGATCAGCTATTGTTGTGTACCTCCCTCTGGTTTGCCAGGGCTGTGCCAGGTGTCCAGGTTTTCTATACTGTCTCCTTTGTTTTTAATTGAGGCCACTCACAACAAAGAAAGCCCCCCACACACACACACACACACTCTAAATGAACTCCCCCCAACACACACACACACAAAATGTAAGTTACCTGATAGGAGCAGAAAATGACCCAAAGTTTCCAGCCTGAAAATCTGTTTCTCAAATGTCCATTGGGGTGGGGTGGTGGGGGAGGAACAGAATTGAGCTTTTTAGCCACTTGTCTGGTGGTGAAATATGCTGCATGTGAGAACCCAGTCATAACTGTAAAGGTAAGCTACCAATATACAGGAAGGAAGGAAGGAACCCCAACCCCACCCCAAAGCAGGTCCTTTGGGTGGCAGGGCATGGGGATGTCAGCTTTGATTTGAGCTAACAGAACCGAATCTTGGGGCTGGATGCACGTCGGAACGAGTGAAAGAGAGCACACTGTACAGAATGTCTGCAATAACAGTCTCTACAGAAAATTATGAGGAACTACATAAATCCACCCTCTTCCTCTTCACACAGGCTCATTAAAGCTGTACTGACTCTCTGGGCAGCTATAATTCTGCTGACTGATACCCTGGAATCACCCTGTCAATACCCAGCGGTGTGCTGCCTCTCCAACTATCTGTGCCCCTAATATTCCTCTCCTTGATGGGATTTTCTGACCTTTAATCTGATGCTAGTTTACTCTCATCACTGAAGTGTAAGTCAGAGAGCAATAAAACAGCAACCTCACTGATTCAAAAGGGAGAGCTAAAGCGCCACTAACGGTGAATCTAACCTTTCGTAATGGCTCTCCCTTTAAAAGGGGAAACATGAAGTGCAAGGCAGCTAAAACAAACAATATTTAATGCTGACTACAAGATTTATTGCAGCCCTCTTTGCATGAGTATTAAATTAGAAATTCAGGGCTCTACGCTGAGGAAAGAGGCGGGGATGTTCCGTGTAGAGGGAGCAGGGCCTTGTCCAGGATTGTCACCATTCCAGTAACAAAGACAGAACTGGACCCCAGCACAGAGCCTGCTACATAAATAACTGTAATACCCCAATCTACGCTGGGCGAAAGCCAAAGGGGTGATCAGCCAGCTTGAGCTGACTAAGCAATCCAGGGCGTGAACAGACCAATCACCACCAACAGCATGACAAATCACAGCCCCTTTTCTGACCAGATCATGACATTAGAAAGCACTCACACTGGCATCCATGCTCATGCCAGACAGCTCTGCCATGGGCATCGCCTCCCAGAGCACCCAGGAACTGCAATTCCAGCAGCTGCAAATGACCATGGAAAGCTCCCGAAGACGTTCAGAAAGGTGTGTGCATTGTGCAGGCAGTGCACGCACAAAAAATGCCCCCACCTTTTAGATCTGAGCCTGCATGTTTGTCCTTAATGCACAAAACAACCTTGAAACCACAGCCATTAGCAACTGACATGGTACCACTAGACAATGAAATAAGTCTGAGCAAAGTGATGTTGGCCAAGGCTTATTACACCAAAGAGTGAGGGTGATAAGTTTTATTCTGGCGTAGTCTCCCATGTAATGGGAGCTACAGTGGTTCGGCTGGAGAAGGAAGAGGCAGTGGTCTCTCATCCAGCAAGGTGACCTGCAGAATAAGTCTCAATGGAGGGAGGTCCTGTTTAGTAAATCCACTGTCACACTGAAATGAGGTGGAAATAAAAGTTATTCTAAAAATATTCAAAAAGAAAAAGGAGTACTTGTGGCACCTTAGAGACTAACCAATTTATTTGAGCATCGGATGCATCCGATGAAGTGAGCTGTAGCTCACAAAAGCTTATGTTCAAATAAATTGGTTAGTCTCTAAGGTGCCACAACTCCTCCTTTTCCTTTTGCGAATACAGACTTACATGGCTGCTCCTCTGAAACCTGCCACTATCTCAAAATATTGGTGCTTTTCCCCAAAGGAACCGCTGGGGGGCACTGTGTTGATTTCCTCCAGCTGGCCTGCTTTCTGGGCCTGGCCCAAGGCCCCTGCACTCACACCTGAGTTGAGTTATCACACAGAATTGGTTTGACTCCTTCCAAAATTACACTTCATCCCTGATAGTTTAAATATGAATTGTTTGCTACCCAGCTGATCTTAAGAGACTGTTCCAAAGCAGACATTCAGTTTGCCAGGTTGAGACATGTAAACATCCTGATGCCCAAGCCAGGGTTTGTGTGCAAAACTAGAGAACTTTATATGCATGCATTTGAAATTATAGCCCTAATTTTTAAATGATTTTAAAGTAACTTACTGCTTTGATAACTTGCACCTACAGAACTTCAGCTACATTCAGCACAAATGCTTTAAGATCCCAAGAAAACTCAGCATGTTTATGGTGAAAATATCAGTCCAACAAATAAAAAAAAAAAAAAAGACAAATCTCACATATTACATGCCACACAGATCAATAGAAAACATACACTAATGTCACAGCGCAAACTAAAAGAGAAATTATTACATAACAGATTTCTCCCAGACCCTCTGGGGAAAACAGAGACTGACAGATTTGGGGTTTAACAGGTGCTGATAGAAGACAAACTACTTATTAACACTGCTAGAAAGGAAAAGAGTAATAAAAATCACACCTGTAAACATAAATAATTAATTAAATTATAGTTTTTCAGAGTTACAATCTGTTGTGCAAATCACTTGGTCTGGATCAACTTGATGTGTTGCATCATAGAACATGCCTGAGGGAGTCTTCACAACATGTACAATAACTAACATGCCACTAATACATCAATAGAGTCACATACCACATGGTAGCATATTGCAGAATCGTAAAGCACCCTCTTGGACTTGGTCAACAAAAGTTTAATTTTCATTCATAAACACAATGAGATGCTTTCCAGAAGGGTTAGAAAGCTAAAGAGTAGACTCAATAAGAACAGAGACCAGCACTCTCTTCCATCACCTCCCTGCTCTGCATAGCTCTCTTTCCAGATTAATCAAACATACAGTTGCAGGATAGAACATTAGTTACAACAATGTATTTCCCTTATCGGCTTGCAGTTCCTTCTAGCCAATAGGAAGGGAACATAACAGCTCTCCCAGGCTTCAGCACCAACCATGTACATGCAGCATGATATAATTAACACTTCGGTTACTGGATTACCCCACTGCAAAGCCAGGACACTAACATTACCAAACCAACAGCATATTTGCATATAGCAATTACTGCCTAAAACCCCAGCAGTACTTTTGAAAAGAAAATTGGAAGTGTGCATTCGTAGAAACTCACAAAGACAGACCTTCAAATCTAACTGCTGCTGATAAGGGGAGAGCTTTTATAAAGGATACTAAGATGTATCAGACAAGAGCAAGCCTGAATACAAAACAGTATTAGTATATAAAAGAACAAAGAAAAGCCCTGCTCTGTGGAAGAACTGGTAATACATTAAAAATTTAAAACCTGGAACGACAAATCTGGATACAGAAGACAACCAATATTAATGAACAGGCCTATGCATTCATTGTCTGGGATCCCAGAGGAGAAAAATAATGCTGGTTACACTGAATTTTTTAAAGAGAAATTCCCCTACTCACAAACAACCGCCTGCACCCAATCATCAGATAATTCCTGGGTGTTCAAATACTAACCTTATAGAGCAGGTGAAAATGGCCACAAACCAAGTGCCAGATTCACCTGACTGTATCAGATTCCTCAGTGTAATTCTTCAATGAAAGGCTTTGTCAAAGGCCCCTTTCCCCAGACTAAGTATTTATTTATTCAAGGAAAGGTACACGCTCAAGCTTGGCTCAACAATCTGTCTCCGAGTTACAAATAAAGCAGTTTCCTCAAGACAAAGAGGGTTTGGGTTTCTATAACATTTAACCTGACAGTGTTATAAGAAGGGCGAAGAAAAGACAACACAGGGCTTCATTGTTTAGACAAGGGCCCTGTCAGATCAGGTAGCCTCTCTGCAGCGCTGGGGCACTAAGCGTGCCAAGCTGGAGAAGGCTGACAGTGGAGAAACACTGCAGAAGGAGAAGATAACTGAAACAAACATCTTGTAGACATTCCACCAGGTGCACCAGAATTAATCACTGCCCTGTAGAAATGCTGACATTCCCAGGGAGTGTCATTCCAAGTGACAGCCCTCAGCGAGATTTGATAACTGGCAAGCGAGGCCGATTTCTGCACTTTCCAGCCCAAGTGGGTGCGTGGCGTGCAACAGGAGGGCGCCTTACCAACGCGATGTGATTTTATCCTCAAAGGTCTCTCTCTCTCTCTTCTATCATTTGAGTGGCTCAGGGTTACAGGTGCCCAGGTGTGACTTCCTGCCTTCTGGGAGCAATGGGCTCATGCGAGAAGCGCTCGGTACTTTTAGGAAAGTTAATTTCACGTGGTGGTTTTGTTGGTGGGCAGGAAGGATTAACTTTACAGCACGAAGTCTAATGTGACAAATCCCACAGCAACCCTTCTCTTATGCATACTATGGGGGCTGCTTTGGCCCTTTGATAAAATAAATAAACCCCTTTGTCTGCAGGAAGCTAACAAAGTACGTATCCTTCCCTTCACTGCCACAGCACTCACTTTGCTTCTTGCTTCCAACTTCCCAAATCTCCAAGCAGCTTCAAGCTGCCTTTTTTTTTTTTTAAAGCAACCCACTACATCAATGTTTCCTTTTCCCTCTCCCATAATTCCACTGGTCTGAGAAGCAGGTCAGGCCATATTGGGTCCTGGACCAGTGCCAGGTGTAAGGCCAGATGTCTCTTAATCAATCAGGGTGACAAACTGGGTTTTTATACCACTGGAAGACTGGGAAGCCACACTTGTCTCCAGCTGGGGCAGATCATGAGAATCAGAAACCTCTACAATTATCTACAATAGCTTTTCAATAAATCAGAGGGTTTATAGTCAGAGGTGTATTTGTTATACATTTTTTCCTTTCAAGTCCTGTCCAGCTGAACTTGTGTTAAACGAGGCACCTGATTTGATAGGCACAAGAGATATGAAAAATATGTGGTGACACCACCCACAAAAATGGATTTTAATATTTATAATCACAATGTTCTATAGAAATACTGATTGCAGGGAAGCCCAAATCCCCCATCAGTGCTGTAGAATGAGAAACAGCTAATCTGCTCACCTTTGCCTGTTGCACTGTGAAGGAGGAACATTTTGTGCTCTGGGTCTCACTGAAGTCTAGGAGGACGTTTAATGCTATCATATTTTAATAACTGGTCACTAATAGATTATGGGAATAAATTTTTTTCCTATGAAATCAAATCTGTTTAAAGAAAAGCACTGATTATATCTGAGAAACTGTCTCCAGAATTAAGGGTCTTTGAAGCATTCTGGACACAGCCTTTGAAATGACAAGGGTCAGTTTGACACTGTTCTGTTGCTAGGAGACTGGAACCACAAAGTGTCAGGATAACATTTAAAATAGAAGAATAGATAGGCAATGTTGATTAATGAACATACTTAGCAGATAATGAACAAAGGTATCAAAACATATCTGTGTTATAATAAAGACAGAGAGAAGCACTTAATTTAGATTTTCAAAAGCAAGTGTGATATCAAAGTCTTCAAGGGAAACCTCTCCAAACTGTGTCATAAGAACTGAATGACCATGAGGTTTGTTAACTGCTTGATTAGAAGTACACAGACCCAGCTCAGAAGTACACACAAGTGATTCCACCCTCATAACTGAAGAAAGAATGAACAGGTACTGACACAGAAATTAAAGGGTTGCTGAGACAGCTGTGTCATCCACTTGGTGTCCAACCAAGTTTAGTCCAAGTGTGTCTTTACTGCTGTGTAAGGGACTGATTAAATAGCCTTCTAAAGATGTCAAAGACCGTGAGGAAACCTTACATGAAAACCAGGAATCTGTAAAATGGACATTTCACAACGCTTTGTTCCTTCCGAAATGCAGTCTTTCTTAGCAAAATTATCCAAATAGGCTACCCCACCCCAGCTGGAGAGGATCTTGTTTTGAAAATCTCACCCATTTCTAAAATAACTATTTTGTAAACTACATGGCAGAAGCAAGGGTGCAATGTGGTATGCCTTGGGGACAACCTGCATCATTCACAAGTGGCTGTGCCATTTATAATGAATGAACCCCAAACTCCCGTCACTATGACCTTTGTAGCAAATCATACCAGCTTGCGTCCTTCAGGGGAGAAATTCACTCCTGTGCAGAGGGGCTAGCGCACAGAGCGATGCAGTGTATTAGCCGCCCTGCACGTAGGCTTCAGTGGAACCTCACTGGTGCATAGGCTAACATACATGCACAGGCGCTGGAACTAGGGGGGCTGCTGCACCCCCTGGCTTGAAGTGGTTTCCATTATGAACAGAGTTTACAGTTTGGTTCAATGGCTCTCAGCCCCCTTGTCCCATACAAATTGTTCCAGCCCCCCTGCATATATGGTAAAATTCACCCCAGGCAGGCAGGCCAGCACAAGATCTAGAAACAACTGAGGTCCCAATTATGCCTTTTTGCTGGCCCCTGTGTGCAGGGGAGAAGTGGCACCTATATCTCAGCAGAAGAGATGAAGTATGTGATCTCTCCTGCCTATGGCCACTGGCTCTCAGCAGTATTTCTCCTTGCATTTGATCTTGTCCAGTTTACTCATGAAGCCTTCCATGGCTCTTTAGCACGAGTGACTGTACAGACTGCAGGGGTGCTGGCTACTGTGCAGCAGAACCAGCTATAATCTCGCACCATTTTGGTGCCATGTGAATTTACTGTGGGAACTTGGCCCATTGCTCTGCCTGTGAAGGACTGTACATTGCTCTTTCTTCCAGTCAGCCAGGGCCCGAGGGGATCACCCAAGAGCCCCCAGAGCCCCACAGCAAGGTCCCTCAGTTGCATTCCCCACCCCTGCCAGCCCACAGAGTTTGGGACCCAACCTCAGATCCCTCCGCTGGCACCAGCCTGTCAGGCAGGGCCCTAAGTAATCTTTGAACTCCTAGGACATGGATTCCAGGAAAGCTGAGAATGGCATTTTCTGGACGGGCTGATGGATACATCAATGGTTTTTTGCTTAATGGCTCCAGAGTACATTTCCCAGCCCTTTTTTGTACAGCTTGGGGTACTGTGTAATAGCCACACTTTCGAGTGCACAATACACACAAAGCATGTTGTTATTGATGTACTGTTGCACTCTAGGTGTTTGCATAGAAAGCTACCTGCCTGCAGCAGCTGCACTGTGAAATATCAGCAGTTTATACCAGGGTCATCTATGCTGCATACAGTTATTCCGGGGTCAGCTGTGTCACACAGAATGCCTGAAGTTTTAAGCTGTCATTAGAATATTGTGCCCTGATTTTAACAATACAGCACCGCTTCTAATGATCTTTAAGGTAATTCACTATTCAGACCCCAAGCAAAAGATGCAAATGTGCCACTGAAAGCTCCTTATTAAATACCCACAGGCTAGAGCTCTGTACAATAAGTGGTCCACAGCTTTTTAGAACATCCTAATTAGATGAACAGAGATGCAGAAAAATGCAAAAACAGGTCATGCAGCAAAAATGTTTAAAAAGATGCAAAACAGCCCCCTCACACGCACGCTTATTAAAACCCTGCAGTGGGATGAGGCAGAACCAATAACTCGTCGGCCACTGCAGCATCCCCCCGAAAGAGAAGTGAATGTTGTTAAAGTAAAGTTTTCAGTTTATTGCCAGGGCTACGGCAAAGCGGTGATATAAATACTACTATGAATAATACATTAAGCAAAAATCCAATCTGAAATTAAATTTGCCTTGGGTTAGCTCCCCTTACTATATACATACCAAATTATTATGCTTTAAAAAAAGAAGCTAATACAAAGGTGACACTTTTCTTTCTCTTTGCTTTCCTTTGAATAGGGGCAAGAATTACTGCCCGTGAAAACCTGTTGCCTGAATGTCACAAACACACAGGCTGTGTTGCCCTGCGCTTGGCAATATTCTCCTGGAAAGAGGGCATGAATTTAGACACCCTGTAGCAGACAGTGGGAAAGACTGTCTTCAGCATCTGATAACAAAAGCAAATAGGATTCAAACCGAGGATGTTTGCTTTAAATGATAGGCCCTATTCTCAGAAATGCACATCAGCATATGAAGCTACACTGAGGTTGGTAAGACATTGCTTAGGGTACTTCACTTTCCATTTTGGTAGTTACCCATTGTTCTTAGGAACTTATTCGATCCTTTTGTCTCCCATGTAATCTTGATACCATCCTTTGACTTACCAGTCATTTTAAACACTAACCAGCCCTAACCTTGCTTTGCACTTCCAAGTACATTTCAAAGATCTTCCATTTAACCATTAGAATTAATAAAACTTGGGTTAGCCTCTAAGCTGAGACAAAATCCTGACTGAATGATGTGATGCAGGGCACGTACCTGACTCTACTGCACACTTGCGGCATGATTTTGGACAAGTTGCTTAAAAACTCCGTGCCTCAGTTTCTCTACATGCATGGTGAGGCTAATGATCCTTACCCAGCTCTGTAAGGGGGTTGAAATCGGTAGGTGAAAAGCACTAGGTATTCTTTCAGAACAATCTGGTGTTACACCCAGAGTCCTCTCTGTGGGGCATTCACACCGGGGTAAGGCTGATTTCACGGTGTTGTTAAGAGGGAAAACTCGCATGTGACAAGATTCTCCTCCAGTCTACAGAAGGGGTGGGAAAGAGCCTACGTATTCGTGAAAACAAAACTGAAGCTTGCGTGGGTGACCTGGTCTTGCACGCTGTGTTAGGAGCACACGGCTTCTGCTGTGGTATCGAGCACGAATGCCTTCTTGGGCAAGCTCCTTTTTCCTTTGCTGCTGCTGCTAGACTGTGGTCAACACGAAAAAATCCCGTTCTTTCTCGGTGTCCCAGTCCCCTGGTGTTCCACTCTCCCAGGGACCCCTGCACAGCCACACAGCACGGCCTGCCTTTATGTCCCATGTCTGGAGTCTCCATTTCCCTCCTTGACCACAGTGCCACAAAGCAACTGGGATTATTTACCCATCTTCTGACCCGATGCCTTTGCCCATCAAGTCTTGCAACTGATGTTCTATGGCACAAGGGGACATTTACCCACTGAAATGCTATTACGAGGGCATCAGAAATGCTGAGCTGCGAATGCAAATTGTGACAACTCACAGGTTGATTCTGTCATGTGGACGGAAGATCAAAAGGCATAAACTGAGACCGTGAAACTCATTTCACTTGTGCTCTACAGCAGACTTGTATGGCTAGCACACTGAGCTCTGGGGGCTGGCGAGGTAGTTTTCCTTCTCTGTGCACTATTCTTACTAGAGCTGGTTGAAATTTTTTGTTCAAAACATTTTCTTGACCAAAAAAAGTCTTTCACATTTGGAACAGACAATCAAAGGGCCCAATCCTGCAAACACTTACACACATCAACAACTTTACTCACCTGCATAGCTCCCCTGGCTTTCCTGGAATAACTCAGGTAAAGACAGTTACTCCCCTGGGTAAATGTCTGCAGGAATAAGCCCTAAAAAGGCTAATCATGCACAGTCAGTTAAGCGGTCATGACAGATGTGCTCATTGTCTGAAGCTGTTACATTCAATACATTTTCCATATTTGTTTCCATAATCTTTGGTACCAACTGACTTATGCATTCTCCTCCGTCTCACAGTCCAAGGCAAACAGAAGGCGTGGGGCTGCCCTGCTCACTTGGGCGGGATAAAAAAGGGCAGCAAAAATTGTTTTGACTGACTTTCATTTCGCATCCCTTGAACTCAGCCAGAGACTGAAGCTAAGAAGGAAATGGTTAATGTACTAATTACGGTAATTAAGAGTTGCCAATTTAATTATAGCTGAGAATATTAATGCTGTAACATTTGTTGGAGTGCAGAAAACAAACCTTTAATGCACAGACTTTGTTCACAAACATCTAATGGAGCCCTCCTCCACTTCGCTCGGTGCTTCAGTGCTGACACAACAGCAATAGGTTCAGATTGAAGAACGTGTCAGCAATCAGGCAGGAGGAGGCTAATTAGCTGGCAGGTTAATGAGTGTGATGGCTCTTGACAGCATTTTGTTACTGCCTCTACTGTATTTAAACAATCAATGATTATTACTTAGACACAGTGGAGACAGTCTTATTATAATAGCAAGACTATATATTTATTTTCATAAAAATGAGACTCATCCACTGCTCTAAATGAATAAAATATTAAAACTTGGCTAATTACAGCCACACATGAGAAACTTCAAGGCATCTTCTTATCAAGGGAAGAGGGCAGTTGTTTGAAATGTGCTTGTGCTACCCTGTGCAGAAATGCTACGTGGTTTAACTAAGAATCTCTGGTGAATCCTGACAAGCTAAGGGGCTAAAATAAAAACTAAATTTCATTAAAACCATTCAAAGAGCCAGCCACCTTGTTCAGCAGACATGACAAAATCCAGACACCCTGTAACCACCACTGACAGCCTCACTATACCTTTTTAATCTGAGCCCCTATGTGCAATAGGTGTACGGGGCACATAGAGCCCATAATCCGCAGGAACTGGGCTCTGTGTCTTTCTTTCTTTGGTTACCGGAGATTTGAAACGGCATGGTGAAGTAAAGAAATGGCTCTGTGGAGAGATTAACTCATTTCTCTGTCCAGTTAAGGGGGGTAGAGGGACATTTTACAGCACTCCTGCAATCCATAAACCTAATGAGAATAAGAAGGAAAATGTCTACAACCCAAAAGCACATAAATACAGCAGACAGCCCCTTTCCAGAAGGTGGGTAAACATGAGTTGGTGTTTGTAGTCTGAACTGTATTTACAGGACAAGCAATTGCCAATTGTGTCCAGAAAATCCTTATCTGAAGAGAATTAAATTGAATCCTTAGCTCTATAATAATAAGGGAGGGTTATTTCAATTTAATATTCAGTGTTCCCTAGGAATTTGTACATAGACGTGGAAGAAACAAAAGGCCTCACCTGCTGAGACTCATGCCATTTTCTAAATTATTTTTGCATGCATGAAAATGATTTGTGCCCCTTGCTGCTGCTGCTGAACGTGTGAATAGAAATAGAAAATGCAATAAAATCTTCCAGTCCAACCTAATCCGTAATAGCGTGCGCTGTGTCTTTAAGATTCAGAACACCATAAGCTTAGTAATTATATAACAGCAAATAAATGACTAGTTACCAAAGGCATTGACCAGACCCAGGGAAATATAGGGCCTGAGCCTACAAATACTTACACACATGAGTAACTTTACTTCTGCAAGTAGAGACCTGAGCTTTAAAAGATGGAGGAGCAGATGACTTGGGGCTTGTCTACATGGGGACATTCAGGAAAACTAATCCAAATTAATTCCGAAAAAGAGTGTCCACTCAGAGATTTAATGTGGACTAACCAATCCACTTCAAATTCACATATTTAGTTAAAGTGGCCTTAATTCGATTTAACTTAATTCACATTGGAAGGGAATGGACTTGATCCTGCAATTGGACTGACTAGTTCCAGGAGGTCATGCGACAGATCAGATTGAAAGGCTAGGACTAAATTGCTCTGAAAAGGCAGGTTTCTTAGTTAAAAAGCCCTTTTAAATTAGTGCCTGGTGACGCTACATGTGAACCATTGAAACAGAAGTGCTGATGCTCCAGCAGGTTCTAGCTACTTCCCTCTACAACAGTCTGAGCTGTGCGTTCCCAGCGTTAGGTGAGGCTATTTATAAAGTTAACTGAACTCTGAGCCATATTTATATCACTGAATCCTCTGCTCCTTACATTATAAATAGGAAACAAAGACAGCTCTCCTGCATCATCATCATGTGTGAGGATTCATCACCTGAAAGCCATGCACGGCCTACACATCGACATACAGCATAACGCTGTGTCAAGTCCAAATTAAACCTGCATTCTGCAAGCCTGGCCAAAAAGGCAGACACTTAATTCGTGTTCCTAGGTCCCAAAGATCACGTGGTTCGATTAAATATTGATGGGTTCGTAAATATAAGAAATTCTCAGCAACAACCATAAACTTTCCCTGTGACACTTCTGTTTATCTTAAATATTTTTTTAAAAAAAAATTAAAACAGGAATAGTATTTGCGACGGTAATTGTAAGTTGGTGCCATTTCAGGAAAAGCTGGCATCTGGCAAAAACCTCCAGCCTTTCTGCCTGTTTAAATGAGAATATTCTTCAGTCTGAAAAATTATTTATAGAGATTTTTTTTACTACCCTTGTATACTGCAATGTTATTTCCTTTCCCACACACTAGCAAAGTCCATTTTCACAACTGCGATAAAGCGGCATGTTCACAGCTAGTAAAACAACTCAATAAATAGCCTCACGAAGCTATCGCTGCCTCCTGGCCTTTCCTCAATAAAAACAGGGGTGAACTGCTTATTTTCAGCAGTACACTGTAAGGAGACAGAAGCATTATGACTGCTCATACATTCTGACTATCATTTGCCACAAGCTATATCTGTCAGCATTAAATAAAGCTGCATTATAAATGTAAACAAAACACCCACATCTACAAAATGAGCTGCCCGCCATTGCTGTAGGCATGAATTGAACCCGCTTATTGACTCAGCTTGCTCTTTTTATTTATTCTTCTACAAAGACATGCATTTACTTTACCCTACCAGCATAGCGGGACTGGGGGCGGTAACTTGTCTCCCGCACAAGCTGAAAAGGCAGGTTGGTGACAAATGCAGATCTTAATGAGAACCCCATTGGGGGCGGGGGGAAACATTGAACTATTATTGGAATACTGATCTCCACACCGCTGCATCATAAATAATTTGCAGGGTCAGTCAAGTGAATTTATATTTATGATTTTTTTTAAAAAAGGTAATTCATCGCAATCAAATAATAATGCCAGTTTGAAAGGAATTACATTCAAATATCAAATGCCTCAAAATTTACAGTCTGAGGAGTGAAAGGGTGCTCAGCTACACAGCATTACACATCACGTTTGCTCACTCACTATGAGTTATGTGTCTTTCCAGACCAGCAGAAAAGTTCTCTGGCTGTCGGATGAACTTCCCCCTGTGCACAGGGTTAGCACAAGGCCTGTGTAGCCTCCAGTCCACTTACAGCCCCAAGTGGCATTTGAGTGGTGCATAACCCGGGTTCCCAACTCTCCCAAATTAATTGTGAATCAAACAATTTTTGAGCCTGACGCAGGAGCTCTCACAGCAGTGTCAGACGTTCCTGAGTTGCCATGAGTCTGAGCCTTTGGGACCACGTGCACAGCTCTGAGCGAGAGGCCATAGCCCCAGCCTTCAGGTGTAGCCCATGCCTGGGCACAAAGGAGCACAGGACTGGAGGAGATCTAGGGGAAACCACAACCGAATCCCAGGAATAAGGGAGGTCCTGGGACAGCAGGGGAGAAGGGCCCATAAAATAAAACATATGATAAAATATCTGAAGCTATTTGCACAATTGGAATTAGAATTAGATAGCACTGATTTGTATAGAAATATTAGTAAATAATTTACTCTGGTTTATAACCTGGATAAATGTATATATACTCACACTCAAATTCATACAAAGTAAAATAATTTCAACTATTTTTCAAATTCATTTTGCTAGGATTGTAAACATACTTACTGCAACCAAAGTGGGTTGTGTGATTATGTCAAACGCTGGCCTAAATCAGCCAATCAGGTTTGTCTGAAATCTGCCCAATCCAAGTATCAATCCTTAATTCAGTGCACATTGCCTATTCGTGTTGGGGCTGCAGCACCTCAGGAGCAGGATGTGCATACTTTCCATGTTAAGTAGAGGTGCACTAGCAAAATCCAGAGCAGTTTTCCTGGAAACACCCTACTTCAAACAGGTAGCAGGGGGGTAAAGACATTCTTACACGCAAAGCTCATTGCAGCTTTACTGAAAGAGAACGGAAACATTTTGCCACATGAGGGGAATGAAAGTTAAAAAACAAACCCAAACCCATGAGTTGCTGTTGCTTTTAAATCTCATGATGTTGGGGGATTTTTGACTGACTCCGGATTTTTGATCTCCTGAGGCTGGCAACGCAGATGTCACTTGTGCTGGTGCTCTGCACAGGGGTGAATATCACCTGTAAGGAATAACAATGTGGTGCTAAGAAAGGAGGCCTGGAGTGGCTTGGTCCTCTGCAGAACTGCCTCACCCATCTCCTTCAGTGGCAGACACACAGCCTCAGCCCTTACCCATGCCCCCCAACACAGCACCCTGCTACTCCAGCACAGGGGCGTCCTTGAGAAGAATTACAGTCAAAGCAGAAAGTGTCAAAATGCATGAGTGGTGTGTCACATGCACAAACAGGGACTGAGCTGAGACTACAACCACAGTTGTTTTCACTTGGAATATGAAGCAGAATTTGAATCTAGATCTCTAAGAGCATCCACTGTTTCCATGAGATATTGCGCTTTCCTTTCTGTGGGACTCTAAGCACAAAAATTCAAACCGGACTTTAGAAAGAGCACAGAGAGTGAAGTGGCAAGTTAAACCATCCAATGATGTTGGCACAAATTCTCTTGTAACATGGGGGCATGCCTCATGAATGGACAGAACAAGTGTTCCACTGCTCCACATCATCCATTCTTCCAGAGGTAGATATTAATTATTCCAGCATTTTCCATTTTGAGATAAGCTTGTTAACAAGACATTATAGGGTTGCTCAGAGTGCCTATCCTTTGGGTTTATGATGTTAACAGAGAAAAGGAAAATCAGCACGAAGAAATAGCAGAGAGTAATTAATGTATTGTAGTGTGGAATTTCCACTTCCTACCTCCATTTAAATCAAATACAGCTCAGCAGTGCCAAAGTAAATCAAGGGGCAGCCACGGGGGAGTGGGGCTCAGCAGAGGCATTAGAGCCAGATCCAAACCCCTTCTTCACCCAAGCTACTACTCTTATTACTTGTGCAAAGCAAATATCCAGCCTCCAACCCTAAATCACTTCAATTCCTATTTCCAAGTATAATTTAATCTTTTTCAGCGACACTTGATGCTTACTTCATCACAGCATAATGACAGATTAAAAAGTTGTTGAATTAAATATTAAAGAGGACTTCAGGCAGTTCTGCATTTTTAAGGAATAACACAGATTGGAGATGAAATGAGAAGCCCAAATGCATATTTTATTCCAAAAGGAAAGAATACATATATTTTTCCTTCAGGCCACCTACTTTGTAATAAAACATAGGGCAGGTTTTTATTTAGTGGATAAAAGCATGATATAGTATTATAAGATTCATATCACTGTAAACTGGTAACATCCAGTGATGTCAAAGCTAATGACACCACATGATCGAACACAGTCTTTTGTTAAATATATATGTATAGCTACACTGTATATATTTCTATAGTCATTTACAATTTTTTTCATTAGACTACTTATGCACAATTTATTGACTCTCAGATGTGAAAGTTTATCTTGTGATGACACCGTATGCATGACATCAAAGCACAGAATACAAAAGATAATTTAAGCTATTATTGAAGTATAAATCATTCTGAGAAAAATGATGTCAGTATATGAATAACAAGAAAGTCATTTTAAATTGAAACTATAGTTTAAAGTGTCTGAAAGTCCTGAAGATAAATATGGATGACAACAAATTTTGAATTTTAAAAGGAATTTCCACATTTTGATGTAAAAAAACCTCCCAAACTATTTTATTGTAATATATTATTAGTTGATTAATTCTCACATATAAAAGGATCAAAGAGCACATCTTTAATATTTTAAATAGACATTCCAATTCGTTCCTTTCTGAGCTCTATATAACCGCTTCAACAGCTGCAATCCCATATGCCTCTGGGTCACAAATTTTGCTTTAATTCCATATTATATATTATACAGACACACACATGAGTGATTTGAAGATTTCCTTGATTGCTGTAAATGAATACAACTGAAGTACAGACGCTCATTTTAATTCAACATAGGCCAGACATCATTATCAGTACAGCTTGTATAAAAGAGACTCAGTTTTTCTAACCACATACTGCACCACCAAGGAGGGCAAAGAAAATCTGGGAGCAGTGGGCAGCATGGAGGGTGGCAGGAAACTAAACATTTATTTACAATTCAAACTTGATTTCTATAGAAGTGGGTTGGTTCACAGGATGATATAGCAGAGCATCCACATTACCTGGCTTGCCACACACATCCGCGTACAAAAGTTTATTCAAAACAATAATCAAGAAATATCTACATATATAATTCCATACTCCTGTTTGGGATATTAACTGAAGAAACCTCCCTGGTATTCTAAGCTGTCTTTCTGAAACGGACTGGGGGCTGGGAGAGCAATATTTTATCATTCCATCCAGTAGTGAATTTACTTCTTTGCAGCAGAGAAGGTGAAATTCCTCATGCAAAAAGAGGCATTTTAGGCCATTCATTCACCCCTGGCTTGGAGCAGAGCAATTCTCTTATGAAATTCTGACATCTGTGTGGGGGAAATGATCGGTCTTATTTAGGAACATTTTAAAGGCAAATACAGACAGGATTTTGGTTTTTAAATTCCTCCTTTACGCTTTTTGCAACTAAGATACTGGGACGTTTCGCTGCTGGTAAGGTAATGCCTTAGTGCTGCCCAGAGCTTCTGCTCTTTCCACCTTCCTCTGCCAGTGTGAAAGAACCTGGGCTAACAGGCTCACCTGCTTGCAGACACACGGCTTTGACTCTATATGGGGAAGGCCCAGACTCTTCCACAGCCCCACCAGATGAATGTTTAAATACTCTGCTCGGTGGGTGGGAGATGGCTGTTGTCCTCCTGCGATCAGCCAGGCTGGGGGTGTTCTGTGATAGACAACTCAGGGTAAACACACCAGCACCGCCAGGAAATGCAGGTCTGCCCGGCCTCTTAGCATGAGAAGTCTGGAAGCCTGAGAAGAAAAACAAGCAAGGGGTTTCTTCCCAAGTAGTACGTGTGTGCAGCACCTTGCACACTGACAACACTCAGCCAACAGCTGTGTCTCTCCAGGCAAAGGGTCCAAGTTATGATCAGCCAGAGGGCCTTCCAGAGCTATTTGCTCAATGGCAGCCGAGAACCACAATGCTGGGCGAGGTCTCTGTGACACAGGGTTGCCGTCTGGTGCTCCTGTCGATGCATGAAACCCAGGGATCCTGCTGCTCCCAACAGACCTCTTTGGATGTGCAGAGCTGCTGCGGAGTGCGATGGAGGCGGACGGGTCATAGGGGACCCTTAGTGGCCTTTTACACTTGGCCTGTCTAATAAATTCCTTCCCCTGATGAGCTGTCTCTTCCCTCCCACTCATCAGTTGTTTACATTATCATACTGTCTGCAGGCCTGCTGGGCACCTACCCACAGAGTCGCAGGCAGGCCCTGCCCCACAGAGCTTACAATGTAATCAAACCAGGCAGACAGGCTGGGAGGGGACGGGACAGACGGTACATGCAGGGTGAAAACTCCTGGGCGTTACTGAGCTGCCAAGGGGGGCCCCAGTGCACTGTGCCGCCGTGTTGCTCAGCCTGGCTTGGCGTCCGCGTGGCTCCAGGGCTGACCCTACCTCCTCCCCACCCCTCTCAGACACGGGATTTTCCTGTCTCCGCTAGTCAGAGCGCAGAGGCCGTGCAGCACCCTGGCATGCAATCTGCCCAGCCCCTCCACCAGCCCCACCACTGCATGAGCACTGGCCTCGTGCAGGGACTGGGGAGATGTGTCCTAGTTCCAGCTTTACCCCAGTGTGTGTGTTGGGGGGGCTGGCAAGTCCATGCCTAAGTTTCCCCAGTAGGAATAATCATGATCGGTGTGATGAGGCTAAGGCAGTTACTATTTGCACAGTGTTTTGAAGGTGCAAGAGAAGGGCTAGCTGTTATTAAAATCCCCCCACTTCTCCGGTGCACACGCATCCACACACACCCCTCTTCCCCACATCTCTGGGTGCTGGAACATGCCTGCAGCGGGGGCTGCTTCCCTTCCCCAGCACACTGTCTGCTGCAGCTGGGCCAGGCAGCCGGAATCTGTTGGCTCCAATAAAGGCAGGGTCTCAACTTCCTGGCTGGTGTGTGCGCCGTCACTAATGGGATATTGTTTTTATTATTATTATTAATACCAAAGGGATCTTCACTGTCTTTTTGGTCAGTGCAAACACTCAGCCTTTAACTCATTAAGTCACAGAACAATAACACAGAACAAGCAGACAAGAGAAATGCCATTGTTCCTTCACTTGAGTCTAAAGGCTCTTCTTGCCGCCATGTAAATGAACTTAATGCTCTTCACTCAGGCTCACTTGGAGGGTTCTCATTTACTGCCTCTCTCTGTGACAGCATTTTCTCACCAGCCCTGACTGCATAATTAATGCAAATGCAGCCTTAGTGTCATGAGCTGGGCTCTTTTGGTTTGCTTTGGTACGACACTTACAGAGGAATATTAACTAGAGAAAGCAGCATCACAACAGGGGTGGAAAATCAGGCTGCCAGGGACTCATTCCGAATGCCACTGAAAGGAGAGCGCCTTCAAGATTGTTTCATCAAGGTGATTGAGAACAAAAACTACTGAGGAAAATTCAAGCTTACATTTATGAGCTTCTCCACATACATTATTTATATCACCAGAACCTATAGGAACACTATTTCCAAGCACATATTCATGCAAATAGATTATTTGGAAAATGGTGAAGAACGCTGTTAAATGTATGCGCACACACAGATAAATCTAATACTGATTACAGATAATCAAAGGTATTGCTCAGGTAGACGGGCTGGAAACACTTTTGTGTATGTGTGTGTTTGTTTACAGAAAGTTCACGGACATTAGGATTTATTCTAGCACAGCTCCAGAATGCCCACACTTCTCACAAGGGTCAGTGAGCTGCATACACAATACAGCCCTTCAGGGGACTAAAACTGCATTTTAACCCTACACATTCCAATCAAAATTGGCTGCATATTTTCCCACAGTAAAGCTGAAAGCAGGTCTGCACTACGATACATCAGAATTAAAACAGGAAAGCAGGATTCATCTCTATTATCTTCACTTTGTAGCAAATATTGCAAGGATAACATGTCATTGTTCCAGGCGTATCATACGCCAAATGTTTACTCAGATTAATTCAGCTGTGTTTTAGTGCCAGACAATTCTCTGTCTTACATTTTCTGGTCAAATAAAAGTAGATTTTCCTATTTGATATTTAGTTCTGTGCAATGGCACCTATGCACTGGCTTTTTGCACAGGTCTTTGTATATTCGGTGCAGGATTTTCCAAAGCACTCACCACTGGCCTGACCCTGCTCCCACTGAAGTCCAAGGGAGTTTTACTATTCGGCCACTGTGGAGTCCTTTTACAAATCCCACTCATGAACAGTGCTGCCAGCCTCAGGATTGAAAGTCATATGTCATACCCCACAATCACGAGATTAGCTTAACATTCAGGAAATTTTTACCAATAATGTCTGAGCGGTTCTTTTTATTTGCCTTCTGATGTGGGAGACTTCTTGGTTCACGTTCCCAAGCTTTTCTCCACAGCGGCGATGGCCAGAAGCTGACTCTTATTTGAAATAAAAACCACGTGACTCCAGGAGCTGCAGCTTTAAGCAAAACAACATCGGATGTGGTGAGACTGGTGATGAATCTCAAGAAGTGCTTTATTGTTCATTTACCAGTAAAACTAGGGGAAAATAGGGCTGGACTGAAAATCAGCTGTGTCTGACGCAGGTTTTCTTGGGCTAAGGGAAGGATGGGGTGGAATTCAGTGTGCTATCCAGAGGCCAAGCGCTTGCTCTCTGGGTGTTCCTCCCAAACCAGCTCCTATGCAAACCAGTGACTTGATTCTGCAAGCACGTGAGGAATTCTTCCCTTCCGAGGGGTCAGATGTAGGCCGCAGGATAGCCTTACACATCCCTTGCTGCTCAGTGATTGAGCCTACACCAACTGCATGTCTTCACTGAATTAACTAACTGAAAATAATCCCTTTATCCCTTTTACTGCACCATACAACTGAACAGATCAAAATGAACATACCAATCAAGTGGTTTGCTTTAGAGAGGAAACAGCCCCAGAAACCATGATTACAAATTAAAGGTATTATATTGAAGTCATTTTTAATCCCTTATAAATGAATAACCCTTCTACCAACATTAAATCATATCCCACTGCAGAAGTAAAATGTCCTGAGCTGCACCTCTCCCTCCTGTAGTCAGCAGAGCGACCCTTTCCTTGGTGTTAGGGGAGGCAGAGTGCTCCACACCATGACTGGTAACCTTCTTGTGTCTTTCCAGGGCAGAGCTGCTGTGTCTCCTCCAGGAGCAGTAATGCCACTTTATGTTGAGTAATCCACCCCGTGGCGACTATTTATTTAAATTCAGTCTCAGAACCCTCCTCTCACCCAAGACCTTAATTTGAATTCTGCAGTCAACAAATCCCACCTCCTGTAAACACCCAACGTATTAGCTTAGCTCCTCTGTTCTGAGGCTAGGAAGTTCCTCTTGGCTTATTTATATTTGGTAGGCGAGAGAAGACAGCAGAACGCGAGCCACAAAAAGGCAAATTCAGACAATTTTTAACTTCAGCCCTCCATCTCCCTTTCAGCACGGCCCTAATAGGGCACCAATATTGTCACTGGGAACTCAGGATCAGCACACAAATGCGCTGTAAATGGGAAAATCCCTTATGATACTAGTGTGAAACATGTGGTGCATTGATTTTGTTCTTGATGGTCTGCTGTTAAACTAGCGAACATGCTGACCTTGTGTAGAAAGGCAGAATACTGTGTATGCAACATAAAGTTGAAAAACAGCTTTAAAATGACTGTTTAAAACTGTAGACTACAAACCTTAAAATATAGACAAGCCTTCCATAGTTTATTTTAAATTGGCAACCGCAATTTAACAAGCTATTCTAACAAATGATTAGCATAGCATGTGCTTTTCTTTAGCCATCAATTATGACACAGGATAATGCAGGGCACAACTTAAGTGTCAAATGACAATATGCCATACAAAACCACTTTACAACACAGTTTTCTGTTTGCTTAGCAATTACTACAGTGCACACTGCTTTTCATGAAAAGCCTTGGTCAGAACACTTCTTGAGAATTATTCCATTGTGCATGTGTTAGAATATATTGGGGTTTGGTTCTATCATTTTTTAAATTTTAAATGAAGACAAAATGTGCCATGTACTTTTGCTATATTAATTACAAATAAATATCCATCTGAAAGTTTATTAAATGTCCAACTTCAGTGCTTTTTGTAATATTTATAAAATACAATATGTACTTTTACAAATATAAAATATTATTAAAAGAAATCCTTACGAATTCCATAGGACAAAATTGGCAATTTTTACTTAAAATGTTATCCCTAATAATAGATCACATATTTGAAACTCTAATTGAATTAACAATTTTTATCAACTGCAAATATTCGAGGATCCTATGCAGACATTAATGTATGTAAAATATACAAACACTAAGATGTATGGCTAACATAGGATGATTTGAATTCTAATCTTCACATAAATCAGTCAGACTTACAAATGCCTGCCCCATTGATGGGAAAATAAATAAGAATTTTATATATTTTAAATACAGAACAAGTACATAATCCTGGTTACATTAATAGATATTGCATTCCATCTGCAAAGGGAGTGTTTAGCTATTTTTTCTGTTCTGCTGTCCTTTCTCCTGCATTTGCCTAAAGGCTCTCAGTAAATTACACTCCAAGTAAATGACTGTAATTTACCCGCTGAATTCCCTTGTTCAGGAAAAGCACACACAACACATTCCAGCATTTCCACAGCTCAAATTTACTATTCTGGATGTCAAGAACAATCCACGGGCAGTAATTTGAAACTGTTTGAACCTTCAAATAAGGGAAATTAGAAAGCTAAGATTTTCAGTGAGGAGATAAAACCTGATAAAAATCTGTAACAGTTCAATTCCTTCTTCTTTATAAACAGGACATTAAATGTACTGTTAAGCTATTGGTTACAATGCAATGCTTCCAACATTACACTGGAGGGGATACTAATCACAGAGGTGAAAACATTTTTGAATTAGGTAAATATGTTTTTAAAAAACATATAATAATTAAAATAAGTGTAGATGACCTTACAAGAAAGCAGTGGACTAAAATATTTAAGGGCGAAGCCTGGCCCCAATGAAGTCAGTGGCAAGACTCCCATTGACGTCAATGGGGTCAGAATTTTGTGTCCATCCAAACATGAAATTCATCTGGATGGTTATTTTTCAAAGTGTCCTGAAAATACAGCTGAAATTCTAGAGATGGCAAATCATACAAACTAAAATATTATCTAAACCAAGGATTTAATCAATATCTTCAGTAATTAAAATCAAAGATACACACAGGTTTATAGTAAATTCTCACACAGGATAGTTCCCAATGTTCTAGGGCCTCAGTTTTGAATAAGCTACATAATAACCAATAGAAATACTTCTCACTGTTACCATACTCAAAAAAACCCTACAGTTAAGCACACTCAGTAACCAAAACAGCCTATTTCGCCCTGTCTAAAGGCAGGTTTTCATATGGTAAAACTGTTATAAATCCTCATTATCCTAAATAAAATTACAGCACTTTAAACATTTCCAGGGAGAACATTCTCTCTTCTAAACAACTACCTTAGCGAGTAATAGGGAGCAATATGGTTGCACTTGTGTCACAGTTGGAAGTCTTTTTAAACTGTCGCCCTGCTAGCAAACCAATTCTACATATTAAAATGAATGGATTGCTTATTTCATGAGGGAAAATCATTTATAAAATCAGGACAATTATTAAGATACTGTGACTTATTTCCACTCCAAAGTGCACACGAAGCAGATAAATGAAACAACTTATGGACATCCAAATGTCTTTTCTCCGTGTCACGATTTTCTCTTTCAAATGAGTCATCCATCTGTACAAGTAAATTAAAAATTGATCTAAATCCTATGTACAAGGAGCTAAAGTTTTACACATTTTCATATTATAAACAACTGCAGACTTCACAAACATAGGGCATGAGGCTTTTATTTCTAAAATATAAACACTAGTTCTCAGGTATTCCCTGTGAGCACAGTGCAGAGACCCAAAGGCATATATGCAGTGCGTAGGCCATAGAGCTGTACAGGTACTTGGTCGCTAACAGATTTCTACCGTATACATGGAGTGTGTGATGGGCAGACCTCCTCCTCAGTTGTCCTCTTAGTCTGAAATCAGACCCTGGCTTGGCTTTATCACCTGTTTATTTGGAACCCTTTAGCAGATTCCTTGTTTGGATTAAATCTAATCAAATGATCAAGTAATGCACCACAGCAGGTTTGGGAGCGTGTCCCTCATAGTCACTGAGTAAATTATAGAAACCCTATAATTTGATGAGAACATGTGGGCACCCTTCCACAAATCCATACATTTCTGACTGCATTTTGTGGGTTTCATTGATACCAACATGCACTTCCCCACAGGCCTCTGTCCTGGATTGCTGCTGGCACAAACATGCACCACTTGGAAACCTACACAACTCCCGAAACATGTTTAATCCTGAGTTTAAAAACTTTACACATTAATGATAGGGAAGGTGCCTATTCTCGAACTAGCAAAACAGCCTCCCGGTAGGTTGTCCAAAACACATGGTTGTCTTGTACCGACTTGCTTCCCAAATACAATGGAACTGCTTAGCCAGTAAGTATGTGAGATATTCCTGCATCAAATGAAGTTTGTGTACAGCGTTGCCCAGGCTGTCTGCAGATCCCTGCTTACTAGCATCTCCTTTTTCATTCCTGTGCCCAACCCCGACTCGGGCAGTTCCTTCGAACCCGTTGCACCTTCCACTATAGGCATGTTAACGGTAAGGGCAAAGCAGCAGATAATAAGGTAATTAACTCCTCAACCAAGAAACTATCTATGCTGCTGTTTTTGACTGAAAATTTCTTCGTTAATTTCCAGTCATTCACATTATCTATTCTCCTAATTGCAAACCCGGACTAATTGTTTCTCCAAGTTGTACCATAGCTGATGGCAGTAGAACCTATGCACACATAAAAGCTTCCGTTTCTAATGTCGCTGTTATCAAGCCAAAAACAATTACACCCATTTGAATTATGGCAACCAATAAATTTAGATAATCACCATATGCAACATAACATTTTGGCACTTGAACTAAAAACTCTTGTAGATAACTCTAGATTGCTGCTAATGCCGAGAGCTCTCATCCTACCCAAGGCTGCCAATAGAAATGCCAATGCTGCTGAATACTGCTCATCCTAGTAATATTGTCAGTGAATGGCACATTCACACAGCCCCCAATCCTCTCTTCCCAGGCATGGTCTTCTCCAGCTGCAGCTTAATTTCCTGTGACTTGCCTAATTACTGTAATTAAGGATTAATTGCCATTAATTATTCACACATAAGCTCATCGCAAATCATGGGGTAAATGTCTTATGAAAGCTGCCATACAAGCCATGTATAAACACTCTGGGATGCTCCAGGCAGGAGAATCTATCACTCAGCCCTGAAGCAAATCTCTGCTTCTCTTACAAAAACAGCTATAACTCTCAGAAACTCGACAGTCTTTGCAGGTAAGCATTAGGTTACAAAGCATGTTTTCCTGTGGAAGCCACAACGGTTTTATTAGGACTATAAATGCTGTTTTATCTTTCCAACTGCTATTTTTATGCTTCCATTTTTATCCTACAGTGTTCAGTTTAGGACAAGCATTTGCGCGCAGAAGGAAAGTTTGCGGCCGCTGCTCCCCAGCCCCCTACCCCGCCGCGTTCCAGCGGGTTTATAACACGGGACCATGTGACTGGGAGCCGCCTGCTCACCTCCCGCAGCCGCTCGGGGATCAGCGGCGGGGCTGCGAGGAAACCCGCTTGGATTTTCCAAACTCCCGGCCGCCGCCGGAGCGTGAGAGCCGCGGGTGACTCTCCCCCGCGCAGCCCTCCCCGGGGGCGCGTCCTGCGCCTTGTGCCGGGCGGGGAAACGCTGAACGTGGCCGGGACCGGCTCCGGGCGGGCGGCCCCAGCCTTGCCCGTGTCCCGGCTGCACTTCAACCCCCGTCCCGGGCGGTCCGGTCCCGTTCCGCGCAGCGCAGCGCGGCGCGCGGGCCGCCACCCCTCCCCGGGCCCCCGCCGGCGGGCTCCGCTTTCACGCCGGCTCCGGGCGCAGGCCCGCGGAGCGCGTGTCCAGCGCCGAGCGCAGCGGGGCCCGGGGGCCAGGCCGGCGGCGCCTTGTCCCCGTCGCTCCGAGCCGGGCGGGGACGCTCCCTCTCGGGCCGCGGGTTCGCGTGGGGCGGCGTCAAACCCTCAGGGCCGCGGGCCCCCGGCAGAGCTGCGGCGCTTCTCACACGCGCCTCGAACAGCCTCCGCCGGGCGACCCCCGCGTAGCTACCGCGTAGCGACCCCGCCTGACGGCCGCTAGCGACCCCCGCGTAGCTACCGCGTAGCGACCCCGCCTGACGGCCGCTAGCGACCCCCGCGTAGCTACCGCGTAGCGGCCCCGCCTGACGGCCGCTAGCGACCCCCGCGTAGCTACCGCGTAGCGGCCCCGCCTGACGGCCGCTAGCGACCCCCGCGTAGCTACCGCGTAGCGGCCCCGCCTGACGGCCGCTAGCGACCCCCGCGTAGCTACCGCGTAGCGGCCCCGCCTGACGGCCGCTAGCGACCCCCGCGTAGCTACCGCGTAGCGGCCCCGCCTGACGGCCGCTAGCGACCCCCGCGTAGCTACCGCGTAGCGGCCCCGCCTGACGGCCGCTAGCGACCCCCGCGTAACTACCGCGTAGCGGCCCCGCCTGACGGCCGCTACCGACCCCGCGTAGCTACCGCGCCTGACGGCCGCTACCGACCCCGCGTAACTACCCCGCCTGTAGCCACACCGCGTAACTACCGCGTAGCGACCCCGCCTAGCGCCTCTCGCCCGAGCTGCGGCCTGCGCGGGGGCCCGCCGAAGGGGACCCGCTTCCCAACCCTCCGGCTCAGGCAGCGGCAGCGCTCGGCCCCGACCAACTCGGCGCGAATTGTTCACGGAAAAAAGACACCCGCCCCCGGCGCCTGTTCAGCGCCTCACGGGACGTAACCGAATTGTCCCCCCCCCGCCAGGCCCCCCCCGGCCCCAGCGCCTGGCTGCTTTCCGACCCAGCCCCCCCCCGCGCCGGCCCCCGGAGCTGCTCGGGCCCCGGCTCCCAGCCGGCTGCCTGGCGCGGTCTCGGCCGGGTCCGGTTCGGTCCCCGGGCGGGGCGGGACGGGGCGGGGGTCGCGCCGCCCGCAGGGCTGGGCCAGTCCCGGGCTCCGCGCAGGCCCCGGCCCGCTCCCCCGGGACACGCCGCCGGGCTCCGGGCCGGCCGCGGGATGAGACCCCGGGAGGCTGCAGCCGCCGCGGCCGGGCCCGGGGAAGTTCGCGGCTCCGGGCCGGGGATCGGGGTGTTCACGGCCCCGCGAACCGGCCGAGCCCGGCGCTCCCCACCCCAGCGAACCAGCCCCCGCGCGGGGAACCGCCCCGGACACGGGTGGGCTCCCAGCAGCACAAAATGGAAGGAAGTGAGCGTGGGGACTGAACTGAAACCTTCCCTCCCCGCTCATCTCCCCTCCTCCCGCGGACGCTGGGCCTTGGAGAAATGTCCTCTCCCTGCCAGAACCCCCACCGTTCCTGAAATCAGTGACTAAATATTACTCCGGAAAAGCATTTTCCCTCTTGAATCAATTACATTTGACCTTTTCCCCCTCTTCGGAGGCAAAGGCTTTCTGACCAGAGAGAGGCCCACTTCTCCTGAGCAGCTATGAAATTTAGCAAGCCTCCTTTATCCTGAAATTTATAATTCAACACATGCTTTTGCTAAGCATCTCTGTTGACACAGGGACAGATACAAGGCTCTAATTCCTGAGCATGGGATGCTGAAATAAAAAATCAGCCTTTTTTAAAAATCACTCTTCTCAGTAGAAGGGTCCACATGGCTCCAACAATCCGCTTAAACTTAGCTGGAAACTTTTATAATAAACATTCCTGCAACATAATTTGATGTTTTTAAATGAAAGCACCCAAGCTAATCTATACAAATTAACAGATGTCCTCCTGAAACAGTTAGAAACAAAGAAATGCAGATGCGAACATCATCAGCATCCAAATGAGCTTATTGTAGGACCCTTTAAGGCACATCTGAGCATGGCTCCAGCCTGTATCTACCTTTCAACTTGCAAATGACAGTGTCACCAAACACTGTCCTTCCATCAATCAAGCTGGGTCATGAATATACAAAAGGCAGCAGAGAAGCTGGCTACCTCCTGCAGTTCAACTTGGCCTAATTATCTAGGCCTTTCTTTTTGTTACAGTCTGAAGGGTATACACCCAGTCAGCTGTTGGGCAGCCCGAGGCCTAATCAAGGAAGGTTAGGCGTACTGACCCTCATGTGGACAACGAATGCAAGTTAAATGTGAGCACCAAATGTCATCTTTCTTATTCATCATTATAAAACTTCCCTCCCCTTTCAAAATACCAATCTGCTGCCATTTTCAGACCCACCCCCTCCAAGCTGTCATTTCAGTGTGCTCTCTGCCAGTAGAAGGAATTAGCATGTGCTGCTATTCTCAGATGCATCCCTCAGATATGTTAGCTAATGACCTCCCCCCAGAAAGTGGACCCGACCCTCAATGTCTCATCACTGGTAAAACAGGTTCGGTTGGACTCTTTCCACAAAGAGGAACTACAAACATTCTGATGGCTGGGGATTCCTGGGAAAGGGCCCTTTTCCCGTGAGAGTAGGCCTTCCCAGCTCTCATCCCACAACAACACAGTACTCAGTTGCTGTTTTAATTTAAAATATCAATTGCTTAATCGCAGCGTTCCTCAAGCTGACCCTGGGACTCCAGCAGGAAAATGTCCATTGACTTTTTGAATAATTTACAATCTCAGCACCTCAGGCAAGCCTTCTGCCCCAACTAAAAGGATTAGTCTAAAGTACACTAGTTCCATCTGCCTTTGTGATGTATTCATGTTTTGCGGGGTTCTTTAAAGAGGGGACAGGAGCACAGTTAGTTACTGCACTATCCTTTCACATACAAAGACTGAAACCCTGCCCTTTCTGGAATCTCACGTTTGGCCATCTCTTCTAGTCTCCAGAGACTGTTTGCCACATCCCAGAGGTACCAAAAAGCGGGCAGAATTGTTTTTTCTGCTCAGGTGAGGCCTATTCTTGGAATTGTGTAAGAGTTTCATAGAGCACCTTTGAGGTGCGTAGAGGAGATTTGTGGGGACCCAAAACCAGTAACAGGCTGCAGCTTCTGAACAGATGTTGTCCTGGGTCCTAGGACTGAAACAGTGGCAATGGTGCAAGCAAGTTTCTATGGCAGGGCTGTGGAGGGAAACTTCTGCTCACTGCCAGCATCTCCTTACAAACACCACAGTTCGCTGCCCAACGAAATAAAAGGCACCAAACCGCTCCCAGCTCCCAGCAGTGAAATCCCCGCCACAACCAGCAAAGAGCACGAAACCTGTTGCTGTCAGAATCCTGCTGGGGCACCAGAGAGGTTCGAAGCTGGGGAAATTCAAAGAAATCAGATTCCCTGGCAAAACCTCCACCATCACCGCCACCACCATAACACAGCACGGTGTAAAACCCAGCCCAAGCTCTGTGTTGAAGTTTGGAGAAGCAAGAAGTTTAGGAAGTGATCTCAGATCATTGTCAATCAGAATCCAACATGTAAGTGCTAGAAAGAGTCAGATGAATGTCAGGGCAACAGATTCATGAACATTCAAAAACAGATATATGACTCCAAATTCAGCATGATGCCAACTTTCTCTTCCTGGTATGGATTTGAGGGATAACATCCAGACTAAATCTGTGCTGGTTCTTTACTATGCAGGCTTTACAATTTACACAACTTCGTTACAAGTTAGATACACCTGTATTTTAATTTCATTCAAAGGATTTTATTTCCCTTGGAGGAGAAGAAACCCCTCACCCCACATGTACTGTGCTTATAAATATTGTGTTTCACTAATTACATTTCCCATCATGTAAAACAATGCATTTTACCTGGGAAATTATTTGGCACAATTTGAAATTATCAGTCACATAGCCCTTGTTCTGCCTAGCTGCACAGGGATGAATCTCACCCACAGTGAATAGTATGCTGGGTATTCATATAAATACTCCAGGCTTTAAACAGAGAGGACAGCCATTGTCAGAGAGACTCCTCAATTCAAAGGCCAGAAGGGACCACTGTGATCATCCAGCCTGACCTCCTGCATTGCATAGGCCAGAGAACTGCCCCATAATAATTCCTAGAGCAGAGCTTTCAGAAAAACATCCAGTCTTGGTTTAAAAATTGTCAGTGATGGAGAATCCATCCCGCCCCTTGGTGAGTTGTTCCAATGGTTAATTACCCTGACTGTTAAGAATTTGTGCCAGACTGAGATGGAGATGAGACGGAGAGGCAGGGAGTCTCCCAAAGGTCAAAGGCCAGAAGACCAGTGTTTCTTGCTAACAATACTGTGCAGCTGGAACTCTGCAGCCCAGCTCTTAATTTTAGCCAGTTTTCATGGTCTCATTCTATTCTACGGAGAATCAGGAGCTCGGTAATATCTGACTAACACAATGGGGAATAGGGCTTGTTTGGCTTCAGAGTATTAGTTCTAAATGCTAGCAAATTATTTTAAAATCGACTAAACGAAAATGGAGAGATTGGGAACTGTTTCCCCTTCAATGTACAGGTTAGGAACCAAGAGCGTAACGTCCCAGAATCGGCGTGGGGGCGCACTGTGACTGAGCCACCCTGACAAATGTTACTGCTTTGGTAGCAGAGCAGCTAAGACGGCTCCTGCTTTCCAACCCATCTCCAGCCAAAAGCAGAGGGCTTTTCAGAGGGGGTTGGTGTTATTTACATAGCACTAGAGCTGTGTCCGGTCCTTTAGATACACAGGAAGTGCCAGGCCCCTTCCCCAAGAGAAGCGCTCAGAGCTAGGGGTGCTCAGGTCAATATAAGCACCTCGATGGCCAGAGAAAGGAGCTCACAGTGTACCTGGGACACAACAAGGGATTGCAATAAACAAAGGAAGCAGTGCAGGAAGAGGGACGTCAACAGCTAGCCTGCTAAGAGCCCATGAGTACGATTGCTAAACGTGCATCTCCTACTTTCAAATGCAGTATGTTAACACTGGGGACAGTACCAGTGATGGGAGGCCTGGTTTGGGGCACCAGTGAACGACTAATTGGAGTGATGAGTTCTGAGCAGGGATCTGAAGGGGAAGAGTACGGATGCACAGCATACCAGGATAGGGATGAACTTCTGGGCATAGCAGGCTGCAGGAGAGAGTGGGCAGAGATCAGGAGAACAAGACATCATGCTGAGGCCTTGTCTACATGGAGAGTTCCGCCAGTTTAACTGCAAGTGTGATTTCAAACTAATTTAATTAAACTAGTGCAAAAGGCCATGTGGACACTCTTATATTGGTTTAAACCAGGTTTATTTCAGTTTGGCTTAAGTTGATTAGGAAGAGGCTGGAATGGAGGAGGTAAATAGGAATGCTGCCCAGTGTCCAGACAGAAAGACCTGACACTGGAGAATTTGCAAGGACCCCTGGGCTACACCCCCACAACTCAAGCCCGGTGTCTGATAAAACATGCAGATTTTCTTCAGCATGCTCATCTGTCCTAAGGGAGTTGCTCTTGAGCTGGGCTCAGTGAGCTCACCAGAAACTTGCTAAAAACAAGTAAGCTAAGACACATACCCCAAGATATTCCTTTTCCTGCTTTTCCCAACATATCCATGTTTCTGCCCTGGGGCCTGCCTGTTCAGAGCAGGAAAAGTCTGACTTGGAGCCAAGAATGTTGACAATTCACATTGTTTCGGTACAGTGGCCACCAGATGGTGCTACTACAGACAGTCTTACAGATTATTTTTCTTAGCGTGTGAGCTATGTAGAGTCCTTAAAATGCTGTAGTGTTAGTTTTGTGATGCAGTTTCTTTTTAGCAGAGGGAGCTGATGCAAACAGGAAGGGAGTGTGCCGTCTGCCTCAATCTAACTAGAGTCAGTTTTTGGTGCAGAGTTGCTTTCTGGGAACCAGGCATTGTGTATTTAGGCTTGAGATTCCTGAAAGAGAGGATTTGCCTGTGTGCTATTTGTGACCATCTCTGCACCAGGACTCCATACATTGTCAATAAACAAGTTACACTAAGAATACCTGGACTCCATGTCACTAATTTCTCCTCCATCAGCAAACCAACATAGCAGATTTGGGGTCCTTGTATCAGTTGGCATATGAGCAACCATATAAACGATTATAGGTATTTCTAGGGCTCACAGCATGTTAGCAATAACAAAATATTTGGTGTTTTAAAAATGCTAGAATAACTTACATTTTACAGTGATTTTCATTCTGCAGTGCTTTACAGGTAGCTTATATATGTATGAATATGACAGAGAGCCGGCGTGATCACTCACCCAGCACTGAAATGCAGGCACATGGCAGCTTCTCTATACCAGCAACCCTGCAAGAGAGGGTTCATTCTCCTTTAATTCAGGTAAAGTGCAGACTAACTTCTCCAAGGCTATGGGGTAATTTAAGAGGTGCAGAATGTAATTCCCCAAAGTGGAATTTGGCCAGGTCACCAGTGCTAACCCCTGACTGCGATGAGGATGCCATGGAACTTTATACACCTGAGAAGTCAGGGCTTCTGTTTTAGGCCACAACTGGTGGAGGATAATTGCACATGCATGTGAGTTGGTCATGTGAAAAGGAAGCAAGAAAGGACACCTCATTTCAGGGGCTGCATATGCAAGGTCTCAAGTCATGATACAGAAAGGCGACAATTTCTGTCTATATAGCTCACATGTGACTGCAGCTGGAACAGTGTGTTCCGTTGTGGGCCCTACTTACCAGAAAGAAATTGGCAAAGCTGGGGGAAATTCAGAAAGAGCAACATCATGATTAGGGGCTGGTGAGCTCGCAAGGAAACCTTACAAAGAGATCTAGCCTGCAGAGGCAGTAACAGAGAGACCACAAGATGTGAGGATGAGAACATATCGCTGGTCCTGGAGAACAGCCCTGAACTGGTATGGAGATGAACTAAGAGGTCTCTTCCATATGTGACTCCCACGACCATGCTAAGTCTAGTACCTGCTAAGAGTCCACCACCTCGTGAACAGCCTACACCACTTCCGGCAACACCGAGGGTTTTTTGAAGAGGTCCTACCTGGAAATGCTGGCCAGGCTTCATCCTAGTTAGCTTGTGAGTGCAGATGATATCACAGCCTGAGGCGACTGGCTCACAGAAAATCAGACACCTATGGGCACGCACCTGCATATGTTTTTCTTCGGTAATTGGACAAATATTTGTTAGCATGTAAAGTCTTGTGCAGCTTCCTGGGAAAGATGCATTTGTGAAGATCAAACTCAGCTCTGCCCTGCCCATGAAATGTACCCAAACATTCTCTAACCCTTAGACACCAGAGAAGAGTAACTCTTCTCACAGGTGTCCAGCGAGAGGAATGGCCCACATTAATATACCGGGTGCACCCTAGCAGTGCCCTCCACCAGGCAGTCCAAAGATGAGCCTCTCCATCAGAACTCCATCAGAACTGCATGTGTCACCTCTCCCTGACACATCGGTTCTGGACTTGGTGTTCCAAGGGATGTTCAACAACAAACACATTCAAGCAGCTTCCCTCGATATACAGAACATCCCTGGTAAACTGTATCCTTTAACATCATTGTAACGACAGTGGCCTGAGCTCACCTATCCCACATTACACGCCAGGCGTGGAGGGAAATGCCGGCGACCTCTGGCATGCGAAGGGCAACAATGAGAAAGGTGAAGGTCGTTGGATGAGCTTCCTGCTCCCATGCTGAGCAGCGAGGTTACAGGCCACTGGGCTGCACAGCAGTGGGGCTTAGAGACTGTGAATTAGCTCAACACCTCTCTTGGGGCCGAGAGAACATTTCCCGGGGCCCTGCTGAGAAAGGAAAGGGCCTTCTCTAGTCTTCTCAGGAAGAAGGGAGAACCTGATTTGCGCCTCCTAACCCTGCAAAGAGGGAACCCCGCTGTTTATTCCCTACCCACAGGAAAGAATGAGCACTGCCTATATGGGCCCTGCTGGGGAGGGAATTGGATGTCAGATCAGCCTGTGTGCTGGAGGGAGAGGGGTGTTTTGAGTCTCAGGCCCCAGATGTGGGAGGCCAGCGGGAAGGGCATCTGAACTAGTTGACGTCTGGACTAGCAACGGTGGGTTTTAGAACTGGCAAAGGACGGAGCGAGAGGATGGAGCCGCCCTGTCTATGGAGCAGGGGGAGAAGCGGCACCGGCTGTGGAGCGGAAGTGCTAGCGACAGGAAGGACAGTGCAGGGTTGACAGTGATGGGGGGCAAGGAGCACGGTTTGAGGGGAAAGAGGAGGAGTCTCTTTGGGGCACACTGGAGGCAGAGGCTAGAGCCATCTCCACAGAGATGCAGGGGAATTTGCCTTTTCCTAACACATTACCCCTGCTGTGCGCCTCCTGGTCAGACCAAAAGTGGCCACCAGCATGGGCTAAGTCACAGGATTTGTGCCAGTCTGCACTGACAACTGCAATAGTGTCTTTTGCTATTACATATTACACCTGTGGGAAGAGCCCCTGAAAGCCAGAAATTCTGCACTTTCCACTGGAGTCGGTTACCTCCTCCTCCATCTCTTGTCCTGAGCTGCTGTGCAGTGTTCCCGCAAGCGGTTTATGTCAGGGAGTGGGTGACCTCATGCCAGTATATAAAGGGGGTATGGTGGTTTGGGAGCTTTTCAATTGATAGGCACTATGCAAATGTAAAATACATCAAGACCAGAAACTTCCCAAAGAACTACAGAAAATGAGCTGTGTTCATCTAGAAACACAGAGCAGGAAAAGAAACAATCAATTCCTTCTTTTAGAAGGTTCATCACTTTATAAATTATAATACATCTGGACTTAAGGTGTGAGAATTTTAACGCTTCCATGTATTTACTGCTGATAAAAGTTTATTAACTCATGGGAAAGGGCTTAGATATTGATCTTGGCCAGCTATAATGCCAATCAGAATGCAGCTTGTCTCAAAGGCCTTATACCTTCCCCCTAACCTGCACGGTCATCCCCATTCTGACTTGTTCAGTCCTGGTATTGCATTCAGAACTCAGATAGAGCTCTAACTGACAGGAGGTCAGGAGTTTTGTGTGTGTGTGTGAGAGAGAGAGAGAGAGTGAAATGCACAAACACACACACAAATGGGAAACTTGATCCTAAACATGAGAATCACGATCCATGCTCCATTTTCCTACTCAGGGTCCAATCTCAGTGCTGACAATAGGAATTTATACAAAACTTTATTTAAAGCAATTAATAGATCAGAAGTGAGTTACTGGTTAATCTAGGAAATGACCTTTAAGAGGGAAATAGATTCTGTATACTCTATCAGAGAGAATGAAAGTTAAAAACAAAATCTGTATCTCTGCCTTTTTTTTCCTTTCAAAGGTTGGTATCTGATTTTGAAAAGTGTATGTTTACATTTTTCTAAAAACAAGAGTTCCTTGGAAATACAGCATAGATCATTCACTCTTGCAATGTGTGTATTTATGATAAATAATAAATACATAGCTGATAAATGGGAGTGTGCAATTGGAGGACATATTTTTTATTGAATGGCTGACTAAATACTCATGTAAAAGTCATAGCTTGATGCTTCTCTTGCCCTGGGGCTGCAATAATTTATTGCAGTAATTTATGCACACCCCTTTGCAAAGGGAGAGATTTATATATTAGACATGGGACAGCCCCTTCTCCAGCAGGCTCCTCCCCTTCTGGACTACTGTACCTCTTGTGTGTATAATTCAGAATTGCCAAGTGAAGTCACAAAGAGCAGAGGTCTGATGAATCGCAAACACAATTATGCTCTGGTAGGAAGAGCGTGGGGGTGGAGGTGCATGGAAAATGGCAGAAGAGGCCAGGTTTAAACTATCTCTCTACCCTGCACTGTTGTTATGGTGTTTGGTGCCTTAAACCAAGGTGCGGTGGGAGGAAAAATCCTAGACAGGGCCCTGCCACCCGTTTGGCTGTGCTGACTCCTCTGCCCCTCACCACCATGGCTTCCACCTCCGTCTCCAGTCCTGGCTTGCATTCTACTTGTGTCCAGCAGGCTTTGAGTGAGCGGGTTTGTCAATCTCTGCTCAAACGGCTGCATGCAAAGCCTGCTGGGGCATAATTGGAACAGAAGCCCTCGGCCTGAGCTGGGAAAAGCTGGCTGGGGAAGGAGCTCAGGTAGGGGAGATAAGCTGCTTTAAAAAATGCTACAGAATCCGCAAGGTGGTGCCGTGCCATGGAAAATATAGCTCATTTTATACACACAGACACACTCAAAGGTGTGTGAGTACACAGATGCCCAATCTGTATTTTAGAATTGTCATCATTTTTCTCTACGAAACACCTAGCACATTGCCTGTGTCACATACATGATAGATGATAAATATCTATCCATGGGCCTGACCCTACATTCTTTGCACACTCACTATAGTTGGGGGGGTGGGAGGGGATCAGCTTTTACATTTGGCTGTTGGTATATACATATAAGCCCACACATTCTTTAAGCCCAGAACCAAGAACGGATTTTTTTCACATGCCTTTAGATTGGCTGTGATTTAAATCCAGCTCTAAAAAGGAAAGCTCAGCCATGTCCCATTACATGTCTGACATTACCAGGCTGTTCTCTCTAGATCCACTCTCAGCTAAAACTCTGAAACGCCCTTTAAAGAAATAAGTCAGATAAAATGGGGTTTGAAAACAAGGGCTCATCTTGCATGTGGTCAGAGAGAGGAGACAAACAGATGAGTAAAACAAAGTTGTTTTCAATGTACACAATTCTATCGAGAACAAATGGACCCCAAAATACAGCATTTCCAGCCAGCAAAGGGATTAATTGGGGCTGGAATTAATAGAAGTAAATTCTAAGCACTATTCTGCTTTGATAATTTAGAGGCAGCCATGATAAGCACTATTTGTACATGACAGTCATATGAAATAATAAACCTTGCTAGCTATAAACATTACCAAATTCTGACACTATTGATTTATTATGTCTAACGGTGACATCAAACCGAACAACTGACAGAAACAATGTTACAGCTTTAAGAGCAGTTTGTCAACGATTAATTCTGCCAAACAGGGTTTAGTTTTATGCTGGGACTGCTTGTCTAGCAGTTGTCAATCCAAGCAAAAATTACTCCTGCCACACGTCTGCGAAAGCCAGCCGGAGGCGCCGCTCTGCTAGCCCTCATTACCCCTATCACTGCAAATACAGATGCAGGGCCAGTCCCTATTTAATATGCATGTTAATTATGCAAATTATTAATTGGGCTGGTGCTTGAGGACTTGTCTTTATGCCCAGATTAGAGTCAATAACTGTATCACACAGCCTTTTAAGCCTGACCTGTGACAGAAATAAAGCTGTGCTGAAAGCGACATTTTCTAATGCTGTACGCTGAGCTGGGTTCCTCTCCTTGTGGCCTCCCGAATGGGCTGTGCTGTTAGCCGACTGTCCACAGCTCAGGCCTGATGTGCACACGCACAGAACATGGTATGAATCTGACCTGCTTGCGACCGCTAATCGCTGGTGACTGTATGCCTGCGCCTGGCCCATTCCAGGGACAGCGTTTCCTCCCACACATCCAGTGCACTCAGCTCTTTCCACCTATATAGCCATTTTTCTTTATAGCCATTTTTCTTCTAGTAGGACTGTGGTTTTGTACTATTTATATTACACTGTCAATACAAAGTGTATGACATGATATTATAGGTTGTAAATTTGTTTGTTTTTTTTTTAAAAAATCAAATAGATTTAAACCTGCAAAGATACAGGGTAAAGCTATAAGGCTTTTCCAATTAAAATTTACAGCAGACAATGTTGTAAATTTTATACAGTTGTAATGCTTGCTGCAGTTGTACTGAAATGGGAACTATTGATCAGTCTGATTTCCCAGGATACATGAGGGGGAAACAAGGTATTGCACAAACAGAAACAAAACTTTCATTTGTAAAGCTTCTATTATACTTTACTGCCCTCATTTGGTTCCAGATGCATCTCTCTACCCAGAAGAAATAAGGTCAGAGTCTCTTCTAGGGAGCAGAGAGGGGTCAGAAGGAGCCCCATACTGTTTTGCAAGGTAAAGTGCTGTTTCTGAATGACACGACTACAGGTGCCTGCTGAGAGGGGTGTATCGGTGCGATGTGCACTGGGCACCTAACAACACAATGCAGTTTGAAAAGACAGACCCAAGGCCACGCTGAGAAGCCTGTTGATGCAGGAGGGGTGGATGTGAGCGCTGGAAAAACACTTCCCTAACAGCTAGTCCCTGTGTTTCTCTAGGTCAGTACTAGGCCTGGTTTCCTTTACTATAACCTAGAAAGGGGGAAGCACCACAACATGGCTTGGAAAGTCCTCTCAGACCAGAAGTGCTAATGTGGTTAGTCAAGCACGCAGTGCTTTCAATTATATTATGGCCGGGGGGGGGCACAATTTTTTCCCCACTCAACATAAAAGAGGGTAAAGACGGTAAAGAACCCTGGAGAGGAGGGACGATTTCAGAACAAATGCACCTCATGCTCTGAAACAGAGAAAAGGAAAGAAAAATTCCTCTGACTTTCCTGCTGCAGAAAGGGGCTGGAATAATTGCCTTGAACAGTGAAGGCTTCTAGCCCCAGAAAGCCAGTTATCAGCAGAGTTTCCTTCACACCACCTCAGTCTGCAATAGCTCCTGGAACGCCGCCCCCCCCCCCCCCCCATGATCCTGACTGGGAGAAAGCCCCATTCGGGGAATAGGGGCAGTGCAGCCCCCACAGCCCTATCAGTCCACGACCTCTCTGCTGAGATGCCAAGAAGCGCTGTAATTAATCACTGATGGCTGTTGTGTTTGGGAATCCTGGCCACTGGACCATATTTATGTCACATAAGCCACTGAACAGCCATCAGGTGAGAACTTCTGGTCACTACCCACCTGCCATGGATTTGAATCAGGGACCTAGAAGTGAAAGGGTAGTGACCAAATCTGCCGTGCTCATCCACAACCAGGATCTTCTGAGAGGTCTCCGCCCAGTGTTCGCTATGCTTGGGCAGTGTAACAGCTGCTCCTCATGGCCTACGTGAGAACCTTGTTTGTGGGATCTCACCAATAATCCAGGAAAAGATTGACAGGAAAATCATTCACTGCAAATATTTCAATGCAACAATTGTGTCTAGGCTTTTGTTAAGATACTGTCAGCAGCAGAGCAGACGCAATGGTAAACAACACACCCAAAGCTAAGACATGCCCACTGCCAATGCCACCTTGATTTGTGGGCTCACCTATTTCTCACCACCCCGGCAGGCCTGGCTGATCAGTGCTTGGGTGGGGGATCTCCAAGGAACATTTAGGAGCTTACTTCCATCACAAGTTTGTAATCTGATACTGCAGGGCTAGTAATTTGTAATTTGATACTGCAGGGCTAGTCACTTTTTGAGGAGACATAAAACTAAAGTCCTCCCAACATGGAGTCATTAAATACCTCATGGAACTTCTCACCAGAGCCAAGGTGTTTGCCCACCTTGAATTTGGCCAGGACACAGGAGTTTATTGCATTCCGTCTCCCCTCTTCATTTCCTGTTCCGCGCTGGCGAATAGCATTGCTCTGCATCGTTAAGTAGTTTTCACACTTCACCTAAGAAGTGGCCATGCTTCAATGACAAACGGGATAAACCCTCTGCCAGCTGGGACAGCAATTTGCATTACAACTTTGTAAAGCACCTCGATGTCCTTCTCGATAAAAGGCATGACTGAATAAAGCAAGGTATGGAACATTATTAGCAAGAGGAGCCTGCGAGCTCTTTGGGGCGGGGACCATCTTTCTGTGGTGTGTTTTGGAAAGTGCGTGGCACATTGTTGGCGCTACTGTCATCCAAATAATACACTGCATATAATAGTATTGCTTGTATTGGATTCCAGATCCCACTGACTCTGTGCCCAGTTGTGTCCAAACTTCTGGGGAGCAGGGATGTTAACGGGAGTAGCACATCCTACCCCAGGTCTTGGGAGAAGCCTTTTGCAGCATAATGAAGAGAGCTCCAGAAGGTAGCTACAAAACCCACAGGTCAAAGAGTGGTTCTGAAATAATCTAATCATCTCCCTCTTGCTACTGTCATTGTGTAAAGTCGGTGGAGATGGTGAGAGCCCTGCGAAGCACGAATCACCGAACTCTAGGAATTTCTTTGGGCTTATTGATTTCTGTAACAATATTCACAAAACGAAAAGGAGGACTTGTGGCACCTTAGAGACTAACCAATTTATTTGAGCGTGAGCTACAGCTGTAGCTCACGAAAGCTCATGCTCAAATAAATGGGTTAGTCTCTAAGGTGCCACAAGTCCTCCTTTTCGTTTTGCGAATACAGACTAACACGGCTGTTACTCTGAAACCTGTAACAATATTCACATTCTTCTCCTGCAGTTCTGGTCGGTGACAATCTGTGTGCTATTTAGTGCAGTCCTGTCAGATGCATGTGCTCCTCTTGACTTATGAGCATTGAGTGCCGTTCACCACCATGCAAAGGACCAGCCCATGCCCCGTTCAGCGCTACATGGGGGAGTAGGGCTCCTTGTGGACATGGACAAGTCCTGAAGAACCTCACTTGGTACTTTAACCTATGGCTCATTTTGTGTCAGTCCAGACCCCCATGACTCCCTCGTTTTAGAGGGCACAGTCACAAAGCAAACTTGCCCTTCATTTTAAATACCATGGGTCTCCTACTTGTCCCTTATTTCTGGATGGACTGTTACCAGGTGCACAAGCTAAAACACAGCTGGGAGCACAGAGAGGATGCGGCCAAAGAGGTTGCACACTAAGAACTTGATAAACAATAATGTGCAAAACTCATTTAGAAAATAATCAGTGCTTGAGTTGACAGCAATGGGCTCAGTGAGGACTGAAAAGTCTCAGCCAGGACTCTGTCTTGTCCCTAGTTTTGGCTCAGAGAAAATTTCTTGTGTGTGTGTGTGTGTGTCGCCCTGAAAATAAAGGTTCTAATGGAAAAGCTGGCACAAATGTGAGTGCAGCATGTCAGACAGCTCTGTTAGTCTATGCTGAGAGCATTTACATATGAATTATGGCCACCTTCAGATTAAAAATACGATGTACTCTTTAATTTACACACTTTCCCGAGCTTCTCCCTTTATTGCCGGCCAATGATTTTGCTGAGTCCTTGACAGTGATTTCCCTAGGAACACACAAAGTTCTGATGGGCTAAGACAACACCAGAGGCTTCCTTGCAGTGAAGCTCTTCACTTCTGTCCTACGTATTAACCAGAAATGTATTATGCAGCTGAAATAGCCTGTCTCTCCAAACATGCAATGGATCTAAAGAGCAAGCACCTCAGAGGGTTGGCTGAGAACCAGAAACTCAGTACATACCATGGCTCTAATAGTACAGCAGTCAAAATGCACTTCTTGAGAGCAGTAGCTTTAAAAGAAGTTTTCATCATACTGCACAGGGAGTTAAATATCGGCTAAGTCACCTGCCTGAAATAAAGTGAATTTAAAACAAAACCATTGTTAAGTTAAAAGGAGGGGGGAAACTAGACAGTGGATTATCCCAATAATGGGAAAAGAGAACAAAGACCCGGGATCCCAGCATCTGGCACTAAATGCCCTTTTCTGTAAACTGAATGGCGCTTTCCAAAACTGCTCCAAGCATCATTCCTTTGCCAAGGCAGTAAACAGCTTTTATCAGCAATAATGATGGCATAATCCCAGCTAAAAAGGAAAGTAACATATGGCAGCAGCCCTACAAATACCATCCCAACAAAGTAGGGGGCATTTTTATTACAGCGTCCACTTGCAGAAAACCTGCCAGTCTACTTCTCTCTTCTCTCCTCTCTTTTTTTACAGGTTATCATCTTCGCTGTTTGAGCTGAATGTGGCATTTGGGAGTTTTAAACTAATGAGTTCATTTTTCTAGGAAAAGGGAAGAAAAAGGAAAGAGTCCCAGAACTGACAGATGACAACCAACCACCACAGACAGTCTTGAGAAATGTCCATATGTGCTTTGGAAAAGGGTGTTATAGCATTTCATGGATTATTAAAGTGTTTAGTCCTAAATATTATGGCTCCGTTTCTTTGGTAAAAACTAACCGTGTGGGAGGTAATAATCCAGGTGTGAAATAAACACTGAAACAAAAGCTGCAAAGTGTTGGATAGAAACATGCTGGTAACAGGTCAATTGTAAGTCAGTGCAAATTTGTTTACAAGATGTATTCAAACAATAAAATAAACTTAATACTATTTGCCCTTTCTAGAACTGGCAGGCATCCTCATTTATATTTCTGAATTTAATGTTCCCAAAGGACTAATTTTCAGACCAGGGCTTTATTTATCAATAAAAGTGGGTAAAAGTTGGGGGTAAAACCTGTTGGTGTGGTCTGATGACTAGCTAGCACTCATCAGTTTCACTGAGAGACCGTGGCTGACTTTTCCCTCCTTTCTCTTACGATTCTTTGCAAATATTATTTCAAAATACTGAAGTTATTCTGATCACAGCTTTAGGTCTGTAATCTCATCATGAAATGATCTGAAAACATTATGATTCACTAATTAACATGCTAATTATTTTACCCTATACGTTTGCCATGATGTTGTACAATTAAATGTACAGTATCAACCTTTGTTTATTCCATTCAAATGTGTTTGCTGATTGGAAACCGAGTGAGAAGGAGTGAAAGAACACACTTATTTTTTGACATCTTTACCTATAAATATTTGTTCAGACTGCAGAATGTCTCTAATAGCCCCACTCACTGATGTGCAGGTTACCACAGTGTCTATATTTCTGTTGTCAGTTTTACTGTATCTCCCTTCATTAAACCTATCAAGTTTTCCTTTTGATCATGCAACCAAGGCCAGAAGACAGATATCTTCCTGGAACAGAGCAGTCTGCCAAGTCTTTCACAAGACCAGCTTTAACCTCCCTATTGATTTTTTCAACACTGCAGCCATTCATTGTTTGTGACATTTGGCTGTCGGCTCTTTAACACCCTTCAACCAAATCAATTTCATATTTTTGTCAATGCCTTGCTAGAGGATGAGCAAAATAGGAAGAGACTTACCATGATTTAGAATGTTGATTTTCTGGAAGAGTTTTATCTGTAGTATTTACAAGCCTTATAAAGTTAATTCAACGTGTTTATTTAAGCATATGTAATAAACAGGGAGAAAAAAGCTATGAGAGTTAAGTTTCAAGTTCCCAAAATTTAATTCATGGAAGAAGGTAAGTTACTATATTGATGTCAACAAAAATGCTGCAGATTAATTTTCATTCTGTTTTTATTTAATTAAATAAAATACAAATGAGCCAGGTTTCTGTCCAAGCTCCTTGCCACTGTGACCGCACAGAATGTCAGCCACAGCCACAAGAACAGACACACATCCCTCCAGACATATAGCACACAGACCGGACCCTGCCACCCTTTACTCAGGTGAGTAATCCTTATTACCAAGAGTAGCTCCATTGACTTCTAGAAAATTACTCACCCAATTGCTCATGATGAAAGTAGCAAGATTAGGCCCTAAAATGTCCTGAAAATGTACAAACCCAGCACTTAGGTAGGGGCAAGGAGACTCAGCTTTCCCACATGAGGCGTCCCACTGACGTTAGCTCATAAGGCGTAGGAATAAAGTGAGCAGGTCGAGGTTCATACCAATCTGTCTAGGGTTATGTCTCTCCCTGAGGCAGTAACCTGGAGATATCTTTTCATGTAAATTTTCAGGCTGCATCATTATTTTCCGGGCAGACACGAACTACCTGTCAGGTGCGCTGCCCTACCAGAAGCAATCCATTGAAGGAATTGAGTCTGGTCACAGTAGAAAGCACAATGCCCACAAATCTTTGTAGAACTGAGCTCTTTGGTCACATGTCTCTCCATACCAAGGATGTTGGGATACCTAGCATAGTTCTCCCTCTGCAGTGGTACAACACAGTGTGACGTGTTGATCAGCAGCCGGGTGTGTGATGCGTCTCCCACTGAATGCAGGGTGTTAGTTAATTCTCATGAAAGAAAAGAACAGAGCAAGGATGAAACAATTCAAAGTTCAACACTCTTCCCTTAGCCTCCCCTTCTGTGTCTACGTACTGCAGCTCCCACCAGGCCATACATCCTCTCCTTGATCTGGGCACACAGCTCCCCAGGAGGTCAGTGTGAACTGCACACACAGTTTAAGGGCAATGCATGTTCTAGTGAGTGAAACTCAGCCTCGTGCACAGGGCCAGCACAAGCCCTCTGGGGCACTGAAGTCCCCTTTGAGCTCATAGTGATGAATTTCACCATCCTACGAAAACATCCTGATGCTCAATAACTGCTGGAGTACTAGGCAAGAAGAGGAGGAGAAGTGGGGGTTAAGGACAGAGCATCAGAATAATGACAGGTTTCAGAGTAACAGCCGTGTTAGTCTGTATTCGCAAAAAGAAAAGGAGGACTTGTGGCACCTTAGAGACTAACCAATTTATTTGAGCATGAGCTTTCGTGAGCTACAGCTCACTTCATCGGATGCATTCCGTGGAAAATACAGTGGGGAGATTGATCTACACAGAGAACATGAAACAATGGGTGTTACCATACACACTGTAACCAGAGTGATCACTTCAGGTGAGCTATTACCAGCAGGAGAGCAGGTGGGGAATCTTTTGTAGTGATAATCAAGATGGGCCATTTCCAGCAGTTGGCAAGAACGTCTGAGGAACAGTGGGGGGTAGGGGGGCGGGAATAAACATGGGGAAATTAGTTTTACTTTGTGTAATGACCCATCCACTCCCAGTCTTTATTCAAGCCTAAGTTAATTGTATCCAGTTTGCAAATTAATTCCAATTCAACAGTCTCTCGTTGGAGTCTGTTTTTGAAGTTTTTTTGTTGAAGAATTGAAACTTTTAGGTCTGTAATCGAGTGACCAAAGAGATGGAAGTGTTCTCCAACTGGTTTTTGAATGTTATAATTCTTGACGTCTGATTTGTGTCCATTTATTCTTTTACGTAGAGACTGTCCAGTTTGGCCAATGTACATGGCAGAGGGGCATTGCTGGCACATGATGGCATATATCACATTGGTAGATGTGCAGGTGAATGAGCCTCTGATAGTGTGGCCGATGTGATTAGGCCCTGTGATGGTGTCCCTTGAATAGATATGTGGACACAGTTGGCAACAGGCTTTGTTGCAAGGATAGGTTCCTGGGTTAGTGGTTCTGTTGTGTGGTGTGTGGTTGCTGGTGAGTATTTGCTTCAGGTTGGGGGGCTTTCTGTAAGCAAGGACTGGCCTGTCTCCCAAGATCTGTGAGAGTGAGGCGTCGTCCTTCAGGATAGGTTGTAGATCCTTGATGATGCGTTGGAGGGGTTTTAGTTGGGGGCTGAAGGTGACGGCTAGTGGCATTCTGTTATTTTCTTTGTTGGGCCTGTCCTGTAGTAGGTAGCTTCTGGGTACTCTTCTGGCTCTGTCAATCTGTTTCTTCACTTCAGCAGGTGGATATTGTAGTTGTAAGAACGCTTGATAGAGATCTTGTAGGTGTTTGTCTCTGTCTGAGGATTTGGAGCAAATGCAGTGGTAACGTAGAGCTTGTCTGTAGACAATGGATCGTGTGGTGTGGTCTGGATGAAAGCTGCAGGCATGTAGGTAGGAACAGCGGTCAGTAGGTTTCCGGTATAGGGTGCTGGTTATGTGACCATCACTTATTAGCACCGTAGTGTCCAGGAAGTGGATCTCTTGTGTGGACTGATCCAGGCTGAGGTTGATGGTGGGATGGAAATTGTTGAAATCATGGTGGAATTCCTCAAGGGCTTCTTTTCCATGGGTCCAGAATAATGACATCATTTAGAATTCATTTTGCTTAATTCTGAGAGTTAATTTCCAGCATTTTGCTTTTTTCTTACACAGTCATATTTTTTTAAAGGAGAAAGCAGGAGCAAGTGAGCCTACTCTTGCTAGAAGCACATATATGCTGACAACAAACACTGCAAAAGACCTTGTTAGCACAGATGTAGATTCTTATCTAAATAGATTTAGAAATTTCTAAAAACCTGGATTAACTACCTGCTGATCGTGACAGCTCCTTTGGAGCCAGCAAGTCCAACTGTTGTGAGAACTTGGGGTCTTTTGGGGTAGAAATATTTACTAACAACCTATAGCTTATGGTGTCATTAATATGAATTTCAAACACACACAATGTGTTTAAACCATTGCTCAGAACAGCAAATACAGTAGTTAAAATAATTTTTACAAAACATTTTCATCTGATAGACCAGAACCATTAAAAACACAGATTAATAGGCTGACAGTTTGATCAGCTTCTTTGGAGCCATTAGGAATCCTGGTGTAAATACGTATTTAGGACATTTCTGAGATGCGTGTTAATGACATGATGTACTGTCACCGTGTCTTGCCTGTACACCTGGATTTATACTATGTTTATTAGGAAGCCTATAGGTACCGCGGGCTTAGTAAATATTTTTATAGAAGCAGTTACTGGGTGTAATGATCTAATTTGATCTTTTGTGTGCATCTCTTAGTGCATCCAGTATTTTCTCCTACCCCATGGAGGCAAGAAATATGCAACCATGTTATGGGGGATGGGACAAGATGCTCCTACCAGACCATACTGTGAAGTTCTCTAATGTCCTACCTGTGAAATGAATGTTACACCTTCATCTGCAAAACAGGGCAGACAGCGGGGGAGCAGGGACTGTCCTTTCACATCAATCCCCTCTATTTTTAACTGCTGATAAATGGGAAAGACTTGTTTCTAAACTGCCTTGGTTTCAAGGACATGAAGGACAATGAGGGCAGAAGCTGACACTTCATTACATCAGAGATAGTGATGGGAGACAGGAAGCCATGTAGTGCCACTCACCAAACTCTGAGCTTTCACACACACGCCCAGCAAAGTTGGTCATGCGGTGGGATCTAGGGGCTCAAACCTGGGACTGGGAAGCAGGAGCACCCTGGCTCTGGCTCTAGTTTGTGTCAGAGGCAGAGCCAACCCGCCTCTCCTTTCTGTCACATGGGGTGGGGTTAACCTTGACCCCAGCAGTTCTGTGCCAACTGTTCATGCAGCACTTTGAGCATCCAACGCCTTCTATAAACACGATGTATCAGGACTAGGTCGGTCTGTGCCCAGGCCCAGGTGGGCTAATGTTCTTCCTGGGGCTGAGCACGTCCTCTCGCTGTGCTGAGTTCACACTACGTTAATGTCATTGCTGGTTTTGCAGGACATGGAGCTAAGTGCTCCTGCATGTGGCAGGACACCAGACCAATACTTTGCACAAAGGGTGAGCCCTCCAGCAGAGTTTAAACGTATTGTAAAGGGGATATTTCTAGCCCCTGGGACTGAGAAGATACCTTCCAGGCCTGAGCAACTCAGGGATTGTCCGCCCCAGGCCCTGATTCCACTGTGGAAAAAGACTGGTAGAAATTAATTTGAAAACCCGATTAGTGAAAACTGTCCTAGCTGTCTCAGCGATGTCCCCAGGGGAACAGGGCATAATGTGCTTAAAATAAAAACCATTTTCCGGGCTGGTAACCCATCTGACTAGGTTACTTCTCTTGATACTGGCTTTCTAAAACTAGTTTGCACACATTATGCCCTGCCCTCCCAAGAAACCAAACCAGGAGAGCTGAATCCATATGTGAAATCAGGCTTTCAATATGGTTTCCTAACATAGTCTTGTTCAAGCTTAGACTGCACCTTTGGCCTCAGATAGACCAAACCAACAGCTCCAGGGGCCATTCCATAAAGCCAAGTAAACAGTAAACTGCAGGTAGGGTGGGAAAGTGAAGCCCACCTCCAGCCTAGTGCCAGAACAGAGGGCTGCAGGGCTGTCCACAACACTCCTGCCCATCAGCTGGAGCACCAGCTACGCCCTGTCATGCCACTTGGCTGGTATATTAGAGCCCCTGGATTCACCACTCTGCTCCCCTTACCTCCCTCCACTTGGGTCTATGCAGGGCTAGCACATGGCATGCAGGGCAGCTGGAGGCACCTTTGCAGCCCCTGCTCCTCTGTCCATCCCACTCCCCCTACACACAACCTATTTGTGAGTTAAGTAGCAGGGAGGTCCCAGCACTGGCCCCCTACACCAGACCAAACATCACTAATGTTGCAGGCACGTAAAGTAAAGTTTAAGAGGGAGCAGAAGTGAGGGGGCATGAGTCCTGCAGGCACACTGAGTGGAACATCATCAGCAGAATCAAATGGCGGGGGAAGTGGTGGTGGAACGGGAACATATTCCTAAACGTTTGGGGGCCATGACAGCTGTGCACAGTCACCATTCATCTCAATGGAATGTTAACTCTAATGCTTATGGTGGGCATTTAAATGTCAACATTTGTTATTATTTCAGGGCAGATTATTCTATACAAAAACATCCTGCTGTTTTTGCACCCTGGGTAGAGTTTGAGTAGCATGCTACTGCCACCTTCCTCCTCAAACACGCTATCTGATTTGGTTTATATCTTTATTAATGGTCTGTAAAAAAAGAAACCAGTGTGTCCATCATGACCACAATATCAGAATTGAAATGTTTAAGGAAAAACAAGTTTGTTTCTTAAGTTCATGTCACATCTGACCTTGCATAGCTCATCTGCACAGAAATGTGACTGTAGCTGCCCTACGGATTAGCACGAGGTCTGGGGTGTCCTGAGAGTTGCTTTGAAACCAAGGGGATTAATTTCCTGTGCACTACTGAGTGTAAAGTGAAGCCTGTGAAAGGCAGACAGACCCAACATTAGGTTTAATTTGCACACATGAATTTGTTTGACGTGCTCATTTTTTCTCCAGGATGAATACTATGCATAAATCTTCCCCTGAGCTATTTGCAGTCTTTTCAACTTGAGCCTTGCCATAATTCTGAGATGCACGTTCTTCCCCAAACATATAAATGTAATGTGCCCCACATGGGGGGCAATGATCGGAGGGAGAATACCAGGTTCATATGATTTAACAAAGAAAAGCATGAATAGGTAGTAGGGCAGATCCTCAGCTGGTGGTAACTGTTAACTTCAGTACTATTTATACCGCCCAAGGATCTTCTCCAAAGTGGCTAAGTGGCAGCAGAAATAGTAAGACCTAAATATCTCAACTTTGCATTTCGAGCACACTCCAGTTGATTCCACTGTATTGAAATCTCTCCTTGTGGGGCTTTATTTACATATAGACACACGTATATACATCAAAGCTGCTTTTCAGCTACATGACATAGCTAACTAAATTCTTGGTTTGATGCATTTCTATTTTAAATAACTATAACGTCTTTTAAATTGCATCTGGGCTCAGAACTCTTGTGTGAAGTTTCAAATGGAGCAAATTCTTGAGATCCAGTTACAAACAGGACAGATAATGGGAATACTGAGAATTTTAACAGTCCCACATGCTGCTATAATATACTTATCACCTGCATGGGAAACATACAGAATTTCTGCTGCTGCTGCTATGTCAAACAGGAGATTTCTCTTTGTTGCAATATCTCAAGGGGAGCTGGGGGAAACATCAAAATAGGGAGAAAGAGCACGCACTGCTACCTCTGACAGACACCTGGAACTGACAGGGCATCAAGCCCCTGAAGTTCAACCCAGGAACTCCTCCTCCCACTGCCATCAGCACCTGCTGGCCAGGAGCAATACAGCACCAAGAGGAGCAATTGCAATAAGTAACTAACCATTAACACCAGCTAAATTCCTTTCTCCACCTGGCTGTAAGTTATAAAATACTGGACTGTATATCAGGGAATTTATGTTCACATCTGACAGAGGTGGGGAGTCAGGATGCATGTTACTGGCATTGCCCAGAGATTTGACCTCTCCTTTTCCTCATTAGGATCAGGGCATTTAAAACAGTTCTTAGAATGGAGCGACTAGAATTTTGTAAATAACACAATACATTAAAATACGTATTTCAGGCTCCAGGTTGCACTTTTCCTGAGTCACCGGAACATGAAAAGTTTCCTGGTGCTGTGTAAATGGAGATGAGGAATGCTCCCTTATTGCAAGCTCAGAGCATTCTCATATTCCTGCGCTGCCACTGGACTGCAATTTCCCCCCTACTGTATCCCTGCATCCGCTGTGTTTTCAGGTGCCGTGTGTTTGCTTTGATGATGCCTTAGCCCACAAATAGTCTGCAGTTGTTTACCCATTGGAAGAGCTTCAAATATTATAGTCTCACATTTTTAAATCAGTGCAGACACCTGAGACAAAAAGTGTCCCAAAAGCTGCCTACAAGAGCTACATGCTGGTCACTCTTTCTTGTCAAGGTTGATTTATTGCCTCCTTGCTGTTCAATTTCACATTTTGTCCTCATCATATCCGTGGCTCATGATCATTCTAGGCTGACCCTTGTAGGGCAGGCAGGGAATATTGATAAAACAATTATCTGTTAGCCGTTCATTTGATTTTCCATTTCAATTACGGATTGCACAAGGCAAAAGGAAAAAGATTGCATCATTGATTTTTCTACCTTACAACAGTAAAGAGTTGCTTTGATGGTTATAAAATGAATGCAACTCAACCATGCTTTTAAAGGTCATATTTTTTGTTTTACTGTACTTTTTTAGTCTCAACATATGCAAGTCTACAGGAAAACAGCCTGTATCCTCAGATCAGATAACTATATACAAAGCAACACAAAGCAAGGAAACACAGGTGAAAAAAAATGTATTTGCTCTAGTGTATTTTTAATAAATCTGATTCTTCCCCAACAAAATTCTTTTGAATGATTTCACAGCTGTAACTTAGCCATGTAGTCGAGAGCCTGCCTACAAATGTTTCGCCTTGCATGCAGCTTAGGATAACTTAACAAACCATTCTTGGGAAAGTGGCCTCCTGCCTGATGGAAAGCTCCATGTGCTGCCTCTCGACTGCAGTATTATTGCACATTAGGAGTTTGTTCAGTTCACGCAATATGCAGAGAGCTGTTACAAAGAGAGACGTATTATCGCTACTAAACATAACTATGCTAAAACTTCACCTATTGGAAAGGATGATAATGTGCCATTGCTAGCCAGTGATCCAGGACGGTCACACTCACACAGAAATGGTGCTGAACCTGCTACACTTCATTACGGTTCAGCGCATGGTACAGCTCCAGGGGATTTTCACATGGCCGACCTTAAGAAAAGTTCAGTCTTTGATCAAGGTTTAGTGTTCCTGGAGCAGCAACGGTACAGGAAAGGGTTTCCATTTTCTGTGCCATAAGGCACCGATGTTGATCTCCTTAAAGCCCTAGAGTTTTCTTCTAAGACTGGATTACGCTCAGCAATTAAGGTAATGAACTAGCTGAGGTAACAAAGCATAATGATCTCTTTTGTCCTTTGAATTCTTACGCAACTCCACTCATTCACAATAGTCTGGAATGCAAAGCTTTCTCAAATACTGTGCGGCTTAAAACTATGTATAAATGATTACTTCCATTATGCCTTCATAGGTTTGACATTTTTAATTTAAACACCTGTAATATTTAAGCATACTTTTCAGAACCAAAATACCCACTCAAAGAATGCTAGCTTACATTCTCGTAATATTTTGACATCTTATGAATATTATTTTAATGCCTGAAAAGATAATGTGATGAATCCATTACAAATATATCAAAATATGTGTATGCGGGACTGTTTCTTGCTTTTAATTCCAAAACAGTGGATTTTTTTTTTTAAAACGAGGCACAAGCATCTGCAAGAGCAGTAATATTTTCCTAAGTCAGCATGTTGTGTTAATAATGGAAGCAGCCGAACTGCATTGTCTCTCCAGGATACATGTAGGCAAATGCAACAGAACTTTTCCTTCAAATAAGTCCTTATAGACTACATTGAAATTCCTCTACAAGCTCCAACCTTTTCAGAGCGAAGGATATTCTTATTATGCAGCTATTTCACTTTTTTAAAGGGTTTGTTTAATGTTTTATTTATTTATTTAGAAACATCTGGCTACTATTTTTACATTTTTTCAAATCTTTTGCATGATATAAACCTTCTGCACAGCAAAATCTGCTGCACTCTGATCTTTCATCTTAACACATTTCCAGCCCCAAATTTCACTTCAATCTCACCTCATCTCTCCATACTACATTAACCCCTGGCAATTGCCTTCCAAATGACCCCATTAAGCTGTAATTGCCTCAGCAGGCCTGCACTTTCGCTTGTAATTCTGTACCTCTCATCTCCCAGACGTTCTCTCAGCATCATTTCGTGTTCTGGCTCCCTTCACTGAGCTCAGCTTATGACCTCGCTGCACCATGGCCGAAATGACTACTAAAAGCATAACAGAGACGGAATTCCATTACTTATTTTTAAAAGTTCTCTGGTGCCCTAATGTAATATTCTTTGGGGACTGTTGTCAAGGATACCGAGCACCAGCCATTAAAACCTTTTGTTTCCCAAGACATTCCGTCTTTTATTAATAAATAAAGATAAAGAGAAGCTCATCCACCCTCCAGAAAGTCAGCGTGTTTGCAAGGGTCTGGTACGACTTAGGTTCCTGTTCCTCTCCCAATATTTAGAGACTGGTCTGAGCCTTAGCAAGGAGCAGTGAAACACAGGCTGGAAGTAGCAGTGTGCTCTATACTGTAAAACTACTACCCAAAAATAAATTAAAATCATCTGCAGATGATTCTGCAAGAGCAGTCGACACGGTAACTTTCCTTCCTCTGACACATGCTCCTTTCCCATCCGTAATGATAATTAAAGCTGAGATCTGAGTAGCCCTATGTATGGAACAGAACAGATCCAGGATAAAAAACTAAAACTATCATATCACACTGTCCAAGCTAACAGTCTATCATGGATAATAGGCATACCCAATGGGGATGAACAAAACACTCTGGAAAAAGCCAGCTAATCCTCTAACTGGGTTTGTGGCTCAAGTGTGTTAAGAAGGAAACTCCTGTGTTCATTGCTGTTGTGAGACAGTCAGGAGACATATATTTTAGATTGAAAATTAATTGGTACTGGATCCAAGCAAGCCTTTGTAGCAAGCGGTAACCTTTTCATTTTATGGTCATGACACTGAACTAGTAAGAGCCCTCTTCTCCCATAAAATATACAAACAGAGGCATGCTGAAAAATGGAGGTAGTTTTGTTCTTTGGCAGAGAAAGGGTTTTACTCTTAATTCATAATAAAACTTAGTGCACAGGCTGAGCACGGTTCTAATGGCAGGAGAGGGATATAAATTCAGAACTGGAAAACTGGTCGCTGGGTTAGAACAAGGCAACCAAAATTCTGCTCTAGTCACATCCTTATACCTGGCCCATTGCTGTGGTACCTAAATGTCACAAGAGCCTGGCTGCAGCCTAACTTCACTGTATGGACTGAGGCCCAATCCTGCCCACTGAAATTTATGGCAAAACTCCCAAAAGCTTCAGTACTGGCAGGTGCCTGTGCTTGGCCTCCGAGTCCTGCGTCAAGACCTGTTTTCACTGGCCTGGAGGAGTGGGGAAGGAGTGGAGGGTTTCACTGCAGGCTGGGCCAACACCCTGATGATAAAACAACCGCCTGACTTTCCCCCTCCGTTCCCATCATTTTTGAATGAGCCTTTTCACCGCTGGTTGAGGCTAACTTTGCAGGTGGCCACCCAGACCATTTGGAGAGGAACAAGTTTTGTAAAATGGTGAAGCCCCAGTCCAGGTTTGTTTAGCTGCCCCAACAACTTGAGTTAAATTAGCAATGAGGTGTTGAGTCTGCAGATTTCCACTGAGTGGCTTTTCTGTTCCAAACAGCTCTGCTGTTAGAAGGGGCTAGTGTGGAGAGTGACATCAGGGGACACTACACAAGACACTACACAAGCCTAGAAGGGTTATGGTGTGTTACTGGAGCTGGACAGGGGTCCAGGAGAACATTTGCCAGCTTGAAGCAGAGCTCCTGCATTCCCAACCAGCTGGAGCTAAAGAACTTGCTTCTCCTCTCTCAGGTTTATTTAAAAAAAAAAAAGGTTTGAGCTACACAAAAAATAAAACAATGGAGGCAAATTCTGCCCTCACTTACAGAACACCATCCTGGCGCTAGCCAGCCTCATGGGAAAAGCACAGGTGTGGGTGGGGGAGACGAGAATAAATGGGGATAAGAAAGGGATTGCCATTTAGACCATATTTCTGAAACTCACTTAGAAAGTGCATCCCAACTCCAGGAAGTGACTCTCTAAACCCAGCACCAAAGGGTTCCCTGTTTATTATCTCCCTAATTTGCTCAGTTAACACGTGCTACAAGATTAGCTTGGGATCTGAGAGTCAAGCTGGGTTCTTTCTGACTTGCACATCATTGCTAAGAATAATGATTCTGTAATGGGTACTTAGTTGACAATTCTGTTGCTGCAAAATAGAATAGAATCCAGTTCCTTCTGCTTTTGACATGCTGTCTCTGTGTGGTATCTTTTCTGACCATGACTGCAAGTGCACTTCAAGTTCTCACACAAAAGAGAAAGTCACACCAATGTTAGGTACATGAAAATCTCGTGAATTTGGAATGGAGGCTGAAATCCACCCAACAGGTCGCGTTGGGCTTGAGTATTAGTGGAATCTAAACTATTAGGGTATAAAAAACAACAACCAGAAACTCCTGAAGTGTTGCAATATGAAGTTAGCACAGAATATTGTCTGAGGCAGGCTATTTTCAGGATCACAAGTAAAAGCAGAGTTCTAAGAGCTCAACATGGCTAAGTTTATCCTGGTTACAGAATGGAGAAAGGCTGAATCTAAAGGAAAGAATCCTTTTATGCACGTAACATTCCTGCAAACTGATACTGTGTCAACATGAATGTGTATTACAATAAAATTGGGTGTCATAGCCAAAGTAGATTCAATGTTTTTCTGCAGGCTAGTGCAGCCACAATAGGCTAGAACTGAGTGAAGTCATCAACCATGCTGATGTTTAACTTCAGTACGACAGCCCAGACTTGGTGCACTAACATGGAGGAATCTCTGTAAAAGGTTCCCCCCAACCCAGCCCCTCCGGCATGAGATCCTTCTAGGCTCCTTAGCAAAGCAGGTAGTTAGTCTAATCAGTTAACTGCTTTGGGCCGCGAGAGAAAAGGAAAACCAATATTAAAATATTACATGAAACCAAGTAGTGGAAGGTTTCTGCGGGCTTGATGTCTGGGCTTGGGCTGCTTCTCTGGCTGCGTCTGAGCTGAATATTACAGTGAACAGCACAGCTCGTTCTGTATTTATTCTAAGCACTAGGCAGGAAATTTCCATTTCATGCATCACTCACGTTTCGCAGTGATTCCACGAAGTCAGTGCTTACACTTAACATAAAACCAAGAGGAACTCTAATTGGTTTGTTGTTGCTATTGTTTGAAAATTCAGTTTAGGCTCATTGGGCTCCAATTTTGTTTGCTTTTGACTACAGTAACACAAGCTTCACTGAAATGCAAAGTCACAGGGCTGCATCAAAAGTCAGTTCAAGGAGTTTTGTTGTTTTTTTAAAAGCCTTCAGTCTCATCACATTGTGCCCATGTGTCCAGTAAAGATGATGCCACTGCTATGGGCACCGTGGGAAGACACATCAACAAGTCCTAACAAAAAAGCTCCCGAGCCACTACGCCGAGTTATTCCCTCCTCTGAACTTCTCGATGCATCCTGGCCTTCTGTTTCTGTCCTGTTTTGATTATAAGTCTTGGGGACCATCTTTATTGGATGTCTTGCACAACACTAAACACATTGTTGGTACTTAAATAAAGATAATGGAGTCTCCTGACAAGTTCAATGGATGAGCTACAGTCTCTTATTGTGAGTTCTGAAATGAGATCACTGCAGTCCTGTTCGCAAGGGCCACAAGTGAAGACAACTGTAGACGAATACGCGCTGCGTTTAGCTTTACTCCTCTCATGTCTCTCCTCAATCACAGCAATCCACGGGCTCTCGAAATCTTACAGTCCCAGGTGGCAGAACTGCCATCATAGGAGCCTGTCATGGGCTAAGAGCTCCCAGGTAAGGTGTTCAACATTGCAAGGAAGTTGGCCTTGAGAGTGTCCTTGTAAATGTTTTCTTGGTCTACCCCTAAAATGAGTTCCAGCCTGCAATTCTCCATACAAGATGGCCTTCGGTAATCTACTCTTGGACCTCTGGACCACACAACTGCACCATCTCAGATGCACTCTCACTATAAAAGCTTCAATGCCTGTGATGTTGTCGCACTCAAGAACCTTGGTGTTTGGAACCAAATCTTGCCATTTAATTCCCATTATCCACCTTAGACATCCTAAGTGGAATTGGCCCAAATGTTTTATGTACTGTCGATAAGTGGTCCACGTATTGCAGCTGTAGGGAAGTGCAGTAAAGATGATGGAGTGGTAAACATCAATTTTTGTTTGCAGTCTGACACCATGCTCATTCCAGAGATGATGCTGAAGTCTTCCAAAGGCATCCCTGGCTGCACCAATGCACTTTGTAATGTCGTCAATCATTGCATTTTATGAAACAACACTAACTAGGTAGCAAGATTTGTCAACAGCCTTGAGTGGAACATCGTCAATGGACCCAACTGGAGTATTTGCAGTACTTCCCGGTTGAGGCTGGACCATGACTTTTGTCTTCTGTAGGCTGGTCGTTCTGTGGCCAAAATGCTTTGCTGCATGCACAAAGCAATCAGTCAGCAACTGAATGGCCTTGAGGTTATAGGCCAATAAAGCACAATCATCAGCAAACAGTAATCTGCGAATAATTGTCTTCATAACTTTTGTCTTAGCACACAGGCAATGCATATTCAAGACCCCTCCATCCATATGGTACTGCATATAAATGCTATAATCAATGTCTCTGAATGAATCTATTAGAACAGCTGCAAACATGATGCTAATAATGTTAAAGCAAGAACACAGCCTTGTTTTACTCCATTGGTAACAACAAAGGGAATTGAGAAGCAGCCTTGGGAAAGGACATGAACCTGTATTCCTGCATGAAAAGATTTAATAATGCTGAAAAACTTATTGGGGCAACTGAACTTGCAGAGGACTGTCCACAGGCCATCTCATTTTCAGAGTCAAAGGCCTCAGTAAGATTGGCAAATTAAAGAGAAATGTCATGAGTGGAATCAAGATCTATATGTAGTTTTTGTCAGAGTGCAAAGATCATGTCTGAAGTACCATGCCTGGGACAGAAGCCACGTTGGGCTTTCAGGCAGTATCTTCCCTGCAAGTTGATCAGCTAGCCAGTTTATCCTAACATGGGCGAGTAGCTTTCCTGCCGTGGCAAGGAGCGAGATGCCACAAGGGTTATCAGAAGAAGCGCAACTGCCTTTTCTTTTGTGAAGGGGAATAATGTGGGGATCTTTAAATTCCTGCGGCACGGACTCCTGTTCCCAAAACCTTAAGTAGAGGCTGGTAAGCTTCCTGATCAGCTCCAGGCCCCATATTTGAAGATCTCTGCAGGAATACCATCTGGACCCGCTGCTTTGCCATTTGCTTGACAGCTTTCCATACTTCAGATGTCGACAGAATTGAGAGTTGGTCTGGAATTGGAAGTTGTTCAGGATCATCAAGGGCTGATGCTGATATGGTGGATGGGAAGTTCAGAACTTTATTGAAGTGTTCAGTCCATCTTTTCAGTATTTGTCCGTGATCAGTCAGCACCGGTGACTCACCTGCATTCCAAATAGGGGTGGTACCAATTGAACTCTGGGCCATATGCAGTCTTCAGCTCATCAAAAAAACATTTGGAATCTTTTTGGTCTGCTGGTGATTGAAGCTTCTTGGCTTTCATTTTCCACCTCCTTCATGTGATGCAGCTTAGCTCGCACGTTACACTTTGTACATGAACCAGTCATCTTGTTTAAAGATGACTTTTTATCACTTACCTATAATGTGTGAAGAGCACTACGTGGATGTCAGGAGGTGCTTTATCTCAGCATCATTTTCGTCAAAAGTCAACTAATAATTGGCTCATAGTACAACATTGTAATGTGCTTCCTCAGCATATGCTCACCATTAGCTTTAATGGAACTGAAATGCTGCCTAGCCCTTGCTTGGCCCTCCGCACAGGAGTGAATTTCACCCTCCCTCAATAACGTACTCTAGCCTTAGCCACTGGCATTGGCTGCTAACATGCAGCCAAAAATCACCCTCAGAAATGCCACAAGCACATCAGTGAAAATTACAAAGACAATGTAGCTCCTTGTCATTAGCCCTGCAGTACTTCTAGTTCATCAATCAAAGGTTCTTCTAGGTCATTAACTAAACCTGAATTAGAGGGAGACACTACCACTATATTCAGTTGTACTGGGACACTGGCCATCAAAAGTAGCATCTCCTAAGAAAAGCATGGTATCAGTGCTACAGCAGAAACAAGTCACATTTCTGACACTCCCAAATCCCCTTACTCTCTTCTCCAAGAGAAGAATTAAGCCAATTAACTCCACGCCCCATTTATTTCTCACCTAAATGTGGAGAAGGGCAAAGTCTCTGACCTCTCAGAATGAGGGAGGCCAAGGTGTAGTAAGTGTCCAGCCACCACGTCTAATGGAAGAGGGGAAGGAAGCAGTGGTCAAGCAACCAAATTCTGAATGGGCATTTTGTGATTGCTAGGGAACACTGGCATGCCATCAAGAAGCAAAGGAGAAGAATAGTGTGTGACACACAATTTAAAAGACACGCCACCAGCGAAAAGTGGGGGATGGGCGTGGTTTTTTCCCTGTAATCCATATCAATACAACTGACATGGCAGGACATGGTGGCCACACAAATCAAAGTACAAATCACAAATCAAGTACAAAACAAATAACCCATCTCCATGGTCGCAGAAGAACACTGTGGATCTCATCTGCATGGTGATGTTGCCTGTCAAGCAGGCCTTTAGAAGAAAAAATGGGAGTTCCCAAAACTTTCAAAGAAAATCTCCAACTTGGGAAAAATTTCTATTGATTTCAAAGGCTTCCCAATTGGTGAAAATATTTCTGAGACACATTTTAAGTGCCAGCTGCAGGAATGGGCCGCAATTATGCATGGCGCATCTTCACTGTTCTGTGACTTTCCCATTTCAATAGGACAGCCCTAGGACAATTCCTGTGTGCACCATGGGAATTGTAGAACAGTCCCACAGCTGGTATTTTACTTAGGGGGAGATGTTAGGAATGACAGCTTGATAGGGTAAAAGACTCAGGGCTCAGAAAGTGTTCTCTGGGTCTAAAAAGTCTCCTGGTAGCCTGGTTTGTGCTGCCATCTGTCTGGTACCAGTGCTACCTGCTGGATCCCCTACTGTATTCCGACTCTAGACCAATGGAAGGGTTGAAAAGAAGGAATGCATACTGGTAACAGTGCTTGGCTTAAGTGTCAAGGAAAGAATTACTTCTACCCCCATATAGATACTGGAACAAGAGCCACAAAAACAGAGCGTTGGAGGCCATATCATCATGCATATACCCACCCTCTCCCACCCGCCATGCATGCGCAACACACACACTCTCCATCCCCCCCCACCAATACCCCCAAATCTTCCAAGCCAGGTGCATGACAGAACAGAACTTCTAGATACATAATGCAGTTCCAGCAGAAACTATTGAAACACAAAATGCACATTGACACACAAATACCACTAGCAGCAAAAGTTTTGAGTGGACTGTCCCAATTTCAGAGTGCGAGGGAGAATCTGGATTGGCGCTTGTGGATTTTTTAACCAACGCCTGAAAGAGGCAGCACCATCTAGGCTAGGGAAACTCTCCATGGGAAGACTCTTCCATTCAAAGTCCTCTGGAGTCTTTTATCATACTGGGAATAGAAGTCAGCAGTGGCCAGCTCTGAGACTGCTAGCCTAAACTGTTGGGAAAGCCAGCAGAGGACAGGACAAAGCTCGATACAGAACTGGAGGCATTATTCTAAACAGAGGGACTTGGTCTCCACATTAACTTCATTAACAGATTTTTACATTATACATTGAACCCCAGAGGATGGCCCTGACCTGGGGACCATGAGTGAGCAATATCAACACCTGCAGAGGCAGAAAGTGGTGGGCTTTGTCTCTGTGTAGAAAGTAACTGGAGATCATAGAATCATAGAATATCAGGGTTGGAAGGGACCCCAGAAGGTCATCTAGTCCAACCCCCTGCTCGAAGCAGGACCAATTCCCAGTTAAATCATCCCAGCCAGGGCTTTGTCAAGCCTGACCTTAAAAACCTCTAAGGAAGGAGATTCTACCACCTACCTAGGTAACGCATTCCAGTGTTTCACCACCCTCTTAGTGAAACAGTTTTTCCGAATATCCAATCTAAACCTCCCCCACTGCAACTTGAGACCATTACTCCTCGTTCTGTCATCTGCTACCATTGAGAACAGACCAGAGCCATCCACTTTGGAACCCACTTTCAGGTAGTTAACAGCAGCTATCAAATCCCCCCTCATTCTTCTCTTCTGCAGGCTAAACAATCCCAGTTCACTCAGCCTCTCCTCATAAGTCATGTGTTCTAGACCCCTAATCATTTGTGTTGCCCTTCGCTAGACTCTCTCCAATTTATCCACATCCTTCTTGTAGTGTGGGGCCCAAAACTGGACACAGTACTCCAGATGAGGCCTCACCAATGTCGAATAGAGGGGAACGATCACGTCCCTTGATCTGCTCGCTATGCCCCTACTTATACATCCCAAAATGCCATTGGCCTTCTTGGCAACAAGGGCACACTGCTGACTCATATCCACCTTCTCGTCCACTGTCACCCCTAGGTCCTTTTCCGCAGAACTGCTGCCTAGCCATTCGGTCCCTAGTCTGTAGCGGTGCATTGGATTCTTCCATCCTAAGTGCAGGACCCTGCACTTATCCTTATTGAACCTCATCAGATTTCTTTTGGCCCAATCCTCCAATTTATCTAGGTCCTTCTGTATCCTATCCCTCCCCTCCAGCGTATCTACCACTCCTCCCAGTTTAGTATCATCCGCAAATTTGCTGAGAGTGCAATCCACACCATCCTCCAGATCATTTATGAAGATATTGAACAAAACCAGCCCCAGGACCGACCCTTGGGGCACTCCACTTGATACCGGCTGCCAACTAGACATGGAGCCATTGATCACTACCCGTTGAGCCCAACAATCTAGCCAGCTTTCTACCCACCTTATAGTGCATTCATCCAGCCCATACTTCCTTAACTTGCTGACAAGAATACTGTGGGAGACCGTGTCAAAAGCTTTGCTAAAGTCAAGAAACAATACATCCACTGCTTTCCCTTCATCCACAGAACCAGTAATCTCATCATAAAAGGCGATTAGATTAGTCAGGCATGACCTTCCCTTGGTGAATCCATGCTGGCTGTTCCTGATCACCTTCCTCTCATGCAAGTGCTTCAGGATTGATTCTTTGAGGACCTGCTCCATGATTTTTCCAGGGACTGAGGTGAGGCTGACTGGCCTGTAGTTCCCAGGATCCTCCTTCTTCCCTTTTTTAAAGATTGGCACTACATTAGCCTTTTTCCAGTCATCCGGGACTTCCCCCGTTCGCCACGAGTTTTCAAAGATAATGGCCAATGGCTCTGCAATCACAGCTGCCAATTCCTTCAGCACTCTCGGATGCAACTCGTCCGGCCCCATGGACTTGTGCACATCCAGCTTTTCTAAATAGTCCCTAACCACCTCTATCTCCACAGAGGGCTGGCCATCTCTTCCCCATTTTGTGATGCCCAGCGCAGCAGTCTGGGAGCTGACCTTGTTAGTGAAAACAGAGGCAAAAAAAGCATTGAGTACATTAGCTTTTTCCACATCCTCTGTCACTAGGTTGCCTCCCTCATTCAGTAAGGGGCCCACACTTTCCTTGGCTTTCTTCTTGTTGCCAACATACCTGAAGAAACCCTTCTTGTTACTCTTAACATCTCTGGCTAGCTGCAGCTCCAGGTGCGATTTGGCCCTCCTGATATCATTCCTACATGCCCGAGCAATATTTTTATACTCTTCCCTGGTCATATGTCCAACCTTCCACTTCTTGTAAGCTTCTTTTTTATGTTTAAGATCCTCTAGGATTTCACCATTAAGCCAAGCTGGTCGCCTGCCATATTTACTATTCTTTCGACTCATTGGAATGGTTTGTCCCTGTAACCTCAACAGGGATTCCTTGAAATACAGCCAGCTCTCCTGGACTCCTTTCCCCTTCATGTTAGTCCCCCAGGGGATCCTGGCCATCCGTTCCCTGAGGGAGTCGAAGTCTGCTTTCCTGAAGTCCAGGGTCCGTATCCTGCTGCTTACCTTTCTTCCCTGCGTCAGGATCCTGAACTCAACCAACTCATGGTCACTGCCTCCCAGATTCCCATCCACTTTTGCTTCCCCCACTAATTCTACCCGGTTTGTGAGCAGCAGGTCAAGAAAAGATGAACCTTCCCGCACTCTCTGCACTAGGAAAACAATTGTTCATTGGGCTAGATGGTACATACAAAATCACACACCTGTGCTCAGCTGGATGTGCTGGACAGCGCATTCTCAGCTGGACACAGGGGGGTGGTGATTCACCGGCAGAGACACAGCGTGGATTTAAAGTGGATTCTGGTCAGGGCCTTCAGAAAGGGACATTCACAGCACCATGAGGACCCTTCCACCCCTAGGCAGGGCACTTTCTCCTTCACACTAGGGTAGATGTGATGAATGAGCATGAAGAAAAGCTGGGAGTAACCCCAGAAAATAGCATCTGTAGTACTTTCCCTGTTCTTATAGCTCTGTGTTTGGTTTCCAGTGATAAGTTGTGTAGAAAGTACCAACCTAGACACTCAGGAACCATGGGGTGCTATGGAATGCCTGTCAGTAAGCTAAGTAAAATAAATATCCATGCATGGAGAAGGCATTTCCTGTCTCTCTGTGGTTCTGCTCCTCAGTCTCTGACAGGACCCAGAGCTTAATATTGGGCCATTGCTAACCTGCCCCAAGGGCTGGCTCCTGTGAGAATCACAGGGTTTCTTCCCATTACACCCCCCGCATGTGAGAGAGAGGCATGTTAGGGTAGCAGTGGCATCAGGATGCTGCTGACACTCATAGAATCATAGAATATCAGGGTTGGAAGGGACCCCTGAAGGTCATCTAGTCCAACCCCCTGCTCGAAGCAGGACCAATTCCCAGTTAAATCATCCCAGCCAGGGCTTTGTCAAGCCTGACCTTAAAAACCTCTAAGGAAGGAGATTCTACCACCTCCCTAGGTAACGCATTCCAGTGTTTCACCACCCTCCTAGTGAAAAAGTTTTTCCTAATATCCAATCTAAACCTCCCCCACTGCAACTTGAGACCATTACTCCTCGTTCTGTCATCTGCTACCATTGAGAACAGTCTAGAGCCATCCTCTTTGGAACCCCCTTTCAGGTAGTTGAAAGCAGCTATCAAATCCCCCCTCATTCTTCTCTTCTGCCTGCAGGCTAAACAATCCCAGCTCCCTCAGCCTCTCCTCATAACTCATGTGTTCCAGTCCCCTAATCATTTTTGTTGCCCTTCGCTGGACTCTCTCCAATTTATCCACATCCTTCTTGAAGTGTGGGGCCCAAAACTGGACACAGTACTCCAGATGAGGCCTCACCAATGTCGAATAGAGGGGAACGATCACGTCCCTCGATCTGCTCGCTATGCCCCTACTTATACAGTTCTGCATCCACCTTTCATCAGGCACGGGTGGTGCGGTGCAGGAATTGGGGCTCGGATGAGAGCTAGCTGCCTGAAGCTTGGCCCCAATAAGACGGAGGTAACGCAAGCTGGGGCTCGCAGAGCTGGCGACTGTCTCCTCGGTCCATGCCTGACTTCTGCTGCCTTGGGATCCCATTTAATCCTGAGCTGGCTGTGGATGCCTAGAAAGCAGAAGTGGCCAATGGTGCTTTATTTGCAGCTGCAGCTGGCAGGGAGGTTCTGACCGTTGCTGTAGGCTATGGGCCTCAGTTCCCCAGCCCTCTGTGACCTCCACATTGCACCACTGCAGTGTGCTCTGAAACGACCCCTGACAACCAGCAACCAGCCCTTCCCCATCAGAGGGCCTGGGTAAGCCTTGCCACGTGGTGCACCCGCTGCAAGTTGGGACACTACGCTGGCAGGCCCCGGATTTGAATGTGGTGAGGCTGATGCAAGCATCCTCCGCAAGAGACCCCCCAGCTCTAGACCTGGCTCCCCAGCTGGTCCCCCAGAGCCTGCCCAAGTGTGGTGGTTTCTTAGAGGAGTTATTTAGTTTGCACACATTAGCTCTGGTTTAGCTTGGGCTGCAGTTCTGTCACGGAGGTCACAGTGGGCATGGAAATAATGAATTTGAATGAAGTCCATGAAATCTTAGAAATGCCTGAAAAAAACCCATGTGATTAGGCCCCCAGACTGAGTGGCAATGCGACCTAGCGTGGCCCGTCCTTCCCTCTGTAAATGGGGCCTGAGTGGTGCTGTGATCCTGTGTGCCAGGTTGCATCCCTGGAGCGGAAAGCTGGGCCCAGGAGCTGCCACTGCAGAGTGAGTGTGGGAGGGGCTTGTTCTCCAGCTGCCCCACCCAGGCCTCACCTTTCAGTTCCCCCACTGGACTCCGTGCACGTTGATGGAGTGAAAACTACATTAGTTGGTGTTCCTTCCATGGCTACAATTTTTCCCCAGACCTTTGCCATGAAATATACTAAAAATATCCACACCTAAATTGTAGCCTTACCCAAGACCCTGATGTCTGTATTGTAAATGCACATGTGAGTGGACCAACAGGGACATTTTCAAATGCACAGATAAATAAAATCAATATTTCACATTATACCCCTGACGAACCCTTGCTCTAAAGAGGAACTTTCTAAAGCAGTTAATTTATATTATATAGGAAATTCATTTGATGATTTCTGCTCCTCAAATATAGCTTCTAACTAGTAGCCCACTTGTGCAAATCTTCAGTCAGGTTTCCTTTCCATTCTCATTACTGGCAGATGTCAGTGTTGTTAATTTCAATGCAGTGACAAATATTGGCTAATTTTGTAATACCCCCATTTAGATAATCTCCCTTCATCCCCAGTGTATCAGTCCCTTGAGTGCAAACCTGAATAAAGCACAGACAAGTTCTAAAATTAAAAACATCTCCTAAAAGATAAATAGCGAAAAACAAGCTGGAAGGAAATTCTTCCACTAATAAAAGACTCCAAGACACCCCAGAACAGTTCCTCCCAATTGCCCCGTCCAGTGCAGTATTACTCCACAGTAGAAACAAACAATGAGTACTAAATGCATCTGAAGGCCCATATTATAGATGTTCCATGTGAACCAACATATCCTTTATGTAGGCAAAAATGATACAAAGCAGAAGCTGAGGATAAATTTTTCCTTTCAGTTTTAATCAGGCTTCCTGTTGTAAAAGCGCAGCAGACAGTGACGCGAGACACTGCCTCCCAACTTCAGCTCACCTTTGCAGTCCCACAAGGGACACCATGTCAAGATTGTTCAGCTTTTTTGATGAGTGCTGCGTGGGTAACTAATGTGTAAATGCAGATACGTCGAGAAAGCAGTTTTGACAGTGATGTATTGCAACTGGTTCCAGATGTCGGCAAGGGATGCTTGGCCAGGCACCTGGGGCTCGGCTGCCACACAGCAGCGCCAGCTCCGACCCAGTCTGCAAATAGATCACAAGGCTTTAACTCTCCAATTATAATCATATTAAACAACCATCGCTTGAGCTTCTGCTTCTCCTCTTCCAGGACAACTACAAGATATTTCTGTGTTGTTGCTCAAATTTTAATTTTAATGAAGGAAAGATAAGCTGCAACATGAAGCTTGGCATTAAACCCAATAGTTTGGCTGTCAATAGAAAACTTAAAAGCAAGCTGTTGAACCAGCCAAAATTACCCTTATATTAATGTTTAACGTGTGTTATATCCTTACACCAAAACTTGCAGATGACACACGCCGAATGTTTAATTAAACATCCCCTAATTACTAACGTAAATGTTGAGATTGCTCAGCAAATGGTGCACTGCCTATGGAAGATTGCGAACAGGGATTGGCTCTGCCTTTCATATCAGAGCAACCTGCTGTAGTAGGCAGGTTTAAATGAGACTCCCAGAGGTCTGAGTGGGGATTCGTCCCCTTTCCTCACTGACTGTATAATCCGCTCAAAACACACCATTTACCAACCTGCAATCTGTACCCATTGTACCAAGAACCAAGTGATGCAAAATCACCTGACCTCTCCCCAGTTACACCCACACAGACCGGCACAATCCTGCCTGGTATCAGCACCTTGCAGGATTGCTTCCAAAAGAAACAAGAAGAAAGGGGTTAAAGAAAAACAAAGCCTGGTATTGAAAGCATAAAGCTTAATTAGCTTGATAACAACAGTACTGGGTGCACAATTAATGCTAATGAGCTGCAGAAAGATATGACCAAAGGATTAACTAGGCGGGGTACACATTATATTCTAAAGGACAGCATTTTACCTAGAAAACTGATAAAGGTGCACTTCTTACATGGGGGGTGTTTGTAGCTCAGCTCCAACATAAACGTTTGGTCTAAAGGGAATTTTTTCAAACAACCTGTCTGTCTCCCTCCTCTTTCAATACAGAACTCCCAGCTCCAATCAAACAGGCTCTCAAGGGATCACCCTACAGCTACACTCGCTCCATGTGGTTTCGATACCAGACATTTTCTCACTGATCAAGATAGGTGTAGGAAGCAAGTTTGCTGCTTATCCTTGAACAACCAGGGAGACCTGTGTTGCTGATTTTCTCTATCACATCAAAGGGTTCAGGGCACTTTTAATAAAAGAGCAAACAAAAATGAGGAATGCTTGTTAGAATTATGCAGCAACTCTGCTTTCCCACAACTACAATGCACACTTCCTTTCCTCCCACCCCGTATTGCCAACTCCGTATTGGGTTTGAAGCCCTAGTGATCAATAACCTCTCACTATGAGTAAACTGTTTAACTATAGCCTAAGCTGGTGTGTTTTGTCTAATGTCACTTGATATATTGATATTGGGGGGGAAGGCGGGGAGAGACAGACTGACCAGTCCCTGTTACTTTTCCAGTTGGATCATCAAGTTTATTTCTAACCTTGCATTTAAATGATCAACCTGTAAAATTTTATTACTAGCACAGACTACACTAATGAATGGTGCCAGATAGCACAAGAGCCGTAAACTATTACTTTCCTTCTGCTTATAGGGCCTCTGTTATGACAAATCTTTATTAGCCATTTGTGGCTTGTACTTCACTCTAGGTAACATAAACCAGTTGGGTAGGTTTTTTTTTTCTTCATCTTATGCAACTGGAAGACTTGAGCTTCTCCTGTCAGATCTTGTCCTAGCTACAAATCAGTGTAGGTGTTTGGGGCATTTGATTGATCAAGGACGTTTTTACAATAAAGCGCTCTGTGTTTTGGGACTGTGGATGGGAGCCTAGGGACCTCTCGCTCCATGAGGCAAGAACCAGCGAATAAGATCCACACACACATACTGTACACTGGCCAGTATGCAGGGGAAGTGATGTAAATACCTCACAGATAGGGGAACAGACCTGCTACAAAAGCCATGGTAATGTGCCCCTGGATCCTGGCGTGAGCAGCTCCACTGAGCACTCCATTCCTACTTTGAGTCCGTAGCAAGGGGCAGGGGAGACATGCAAATAAACATGTGGCCCATGGCCCTGCTCCACAAGCCACGCCCTGTGATGTCTTTCTGTGTATCCTGCCGGGGAGGGGATGTGGAATGGCCTCTCCGTGTTTTTCACGTGGGCCAGCCAGGATCTGGGTGGCCACCTGCTGCCAGTTCCTGGTTTGCAGGAGTGCACTTGTATGCTCCTTTCTCTAGAAGTCGGCCCATAATCTTTTCATGCATTTGGGGTTTTTTAACTGGACTTTTCAGAATCTACACTGCACAGCTCTCCCCCTCGTACCACGCTGAATGGCAACCAAGCGAAAATGACTCAGACCTGAAAAGAGAGAGAATTGCTGCCATCCCTGAGACTGGTACTAGAGTCCACCCTCGACCTCTCTTTGGACCCAAACTTGCACTAAGCCAGTCTGAGAGGATATGCCTTTATCCTAATGGTGCCCCTGTTATCACAGTACCAAATGCCACTAGTGATCCAAGCTCAGAATGCAGCGCATGTCCAGGAGAGCAAGCCCATGTCTCCAGCACTGTCGGATGAGTATTTTAAAGGAACACTGGCATCATCACTCAGAGCCCAATGGTATAAGAACCTACTTCCCTTCCCCTTTCCACAGGCCCAACACCCATTACAACTGCATGACAACAGAAAGGGATGCAAGAGCTGGTCTGCACAGTGTTATTCCACCCTTCCCCTCCCCAAGTTCCCGGTTCCTCATCCCCTAGCAGCAGCGTGTGATCCTAGGGTATAGCTGATGTTTGGGGAAGCACTGTGGTGCATTTGTGATCAGGTTTTCCTGTTTGTTTTCCAGCTGAAAAGATGGTCCCAAGGTCTGTTTGGCAGATCTCCAAATGACTTGGGCAGCTAATAGCAAACCTGAATATTGGGCAAGTAATTCAGATGGTTGGGTAATTGAAAGGAATACTAATTCTTCCCTCCTTTGTTCAGAAGAGTAGACGGTTTACCACCATGGCATCAACATTCTGTATGTAATACGCCACGTAGGGGAGTCCGGTAAAGAGGACAAGGCACCCCCACAGCCCAGCAGGTTCCTACATGTATGACAAACTACTAAACCTGAGAGAAAAAGTCTTATTACCCGAGTACTCTGATGCTGCTGCTTTGTGCCATGGGCCCATCATGGCCACTGAAAGATGAGGAGCACGACAAGGGACAGACATGCTTTGAGGATCAGATGCACGTTGTCTTCTGAGAACAACAGGCCTGATCCAAAGCCCATTGAAGCTAGTGGGAGTCTTTCCACTGACTTCCATGGGCTATTGACCAGGCCCAGAATTCTTCACAAACCCATCAAACAACGTACACCTCCAGCCTTTAATGTAAAATACTGCAATCCAGGCTTCATTCAGATTTGTAAAAAGAAAAGGAGGACTTGTGGCACCTTGGAGACGAACAAATTTATTTGCGCATAAGATTTCGTGAGCTACAGCTCACTTCATCGAATGCATCCGATGAAGTGAGCTGTAGCTCACGAAAGCTTATGCTCAAATAAATTTGTTCGTCTCTAAGGTGCCACAAGTCCTCCTGTTCTTTTTGCGAATACAGACTAACACGGCTGCTACTCTGAAACCATTCAGATTTGTGTGTTTGTACACTGGCGGGGTTCGCTGAGCTAATCACTATGAGACATAGAAGCACTGGAGAAATCATGTTCCCAATGAGATGTGTTATAAGATACCTGAAGTATTGGTCTGAGTTGATATTACCATGATTGTGTTTTATGGCCTTCACCAACTACATGGAGCACCACAGCGTAAGCGGACTTGGACAGCAGGACGGACCTATGCTGGTGTTAAGGGAATACCGCAAACAAACACGGTACCACGCTCACTCCTGATTAAACTACAGGTTAAAAGCACGAGCAGAAAACATTCCAAATATCTGAGAAAATCATTAAACACATTGAAATTTAGACCTCAAAAAGACAAGGCATAAATGAAACTAGGAAACACATTTAGAGGCTAAGTTGGGAAGCCCTTTTTTCATGCAGAGAATGTGGAATAGCCTAGCAGGCAAGTTTAGTGAGGCGGAAACACCAAGATCATTCAAGAAACAATTAGATACCATCATGTGGGGAACAGAGTACTTAAAAGGGAATGCACCCTGATGCTCCAATGGGCTTTTACTCAATTTAACAACATTTCTTATGGTCTCACATACTTTGGCAGCCTTTCTTCCAAGGCTGGGCAGTGAGTTGTGAAGAACTTTCTCAGTTACTCATATTTTAGAAAACAAATTCCAGAGCCGGTGCCAAAATGGGGCACAGTCAAACCTCCTGTTGTAAAGGGAAGCAGACGTTTACACGTTATTTCTCCACAGCTACACTTTCCCCACTCCACAGTCTATGATGTTCATTTATTTGCTACACATTAAAATCCGGATACTAAGCAGTTTATGACCAAGAAACAAGCAGACCCTTAACCAAAGCATTGGTTGGCACTGCCTCGTAGTAAAATCTGTTCTGCGCTGCTTTACCCATTTGGATGTATTGGTGAAGCAGGCTGCTTTTAGCTGGCCCTATGGGATAGCCACAGCATGGTGTGCTGCCATGTAGGAGACTGGGATTTGAGACCAACCACCAAACACCCAATCTCACAGGCCAGTGAGAGAAGGCACATCACAGTGGGGACATATTTAACCTCTGAGAAGCTACCAAACATACCCTCCCTAGAAGGACTGTCCTCTCAAATCAGTGCACAATACAGGAGCAATTTCAGGTTCCTCTGAAGCATCAGGCATTGCTGAAAGAACAATGCTGATCCAGATGCACCAAGAATATGGAAGCTCCTAAGTTCCCAACACAAAAAACTCCTACATCTCATTGACACAATGTACATACTGTGTCTTGAACTAACCAATATTTCATTATTTGCACATGAGCATCTACAAATGAAAAAGATGAAGAAAAAAGAAATCACTCTAGATGCACAGGGTTTGGGAGACACTGAGAAGGCCTGATTGCTTATCACAAAAATCAAAACATGCATATTGGGACATGGGCATTAAGAATATGCTGCTTAAAATGTGCTCTTTATCTCAGAGACAGCATGAGTGTATACCATGTGATGGAGCAGTTGCTATGGTAATGCTCTTTATTGAATAGCAGACTAAACAAGTACATGAAACCCATTTACTGAATAACATACACAAGTGCATGGAGCCCACATAACATGCAGCAACTGCTGCTGCTTGGCCAGAGCCACCCACAGACCTCAAAAAAAACCTAAGTGCTGAACTTTTTTCACCCTTTTTGTTGTGGATATGCCTATTTCCCAGAGCTGAACGGCCTGGGTTCACAGCTGAGCCGGGTTCACGTTCACAGCAAGGCACCCATCACCCCACGTGGGGTGGCGGAGGGAGGCCGTAGCCATGCGGAGAAGAGATTGACAGTAGAGCAGATGTGTGTAAATGCATGTGGAAAACTTCACAGCTACTGGTCTTTTCTTTGTTAAATAGGGCATCAGTTAGAATGCTCGCCTCTCTCCAGCTGGTGCTCGCTTGTCTCTATCTGTCTACTCCCCCCAGCAGTCTGAGTTGTGGGCTTGGATAACTGCTAAGCTTGAAAATGAATCTGATAGAAACAACTTTATTCTGTTTGGCCAAACAAAATCTTTTCAAAGCACTAGAGAATGATTTTACAAAGAGAAATGGCAGACAGATTGGCACAGAGATGACCCCAGCACGTAGGTTCTGATCAGGCTCATCTTATTCACATGACTAAGGTTTGCAGAATCAGAACTATAGCCAGTAACTTTCCAGATTATTTGAGAAACAAAATCTTCCAGTGCATAGCTGGAGCCATGTGTGGCTGAGGCTGAGAAGATAAAGGAATCGAGACTAGAAATCAACTGGGCTCTGCCTGAGCAGCTTTCAATCTTGATGACAAAGCATCTCTCTTCACTAGTATTTTGATTCCATAGTGATGGGTGAGCATCCAGACAGACACACAGGGAGTTACTGAACAGGTGTGCTACAACCATACGGCTCATTATCAGGGAATTTACAGTAAAGTTCACCTGCTCGCCACAGAAAAGAATTGGTACTAGGACTAATAAAGCCCTGGAAACATACAGATGGGGGTTACTGGAGAAAGAGAGGGACAAAAAAGGAAGGAAGGAACCATAGAAAATAATCTCATGTGAATGGGTTTTCCCTTGAATGTCAGATTCATATGGTTTCCCCAGCCCTTGGTTTTATACAGTAGGAGTCTCCCCTACCCCGCAGGGTAGCTGGGAAGTGTGCAACACAGGGCTGGAAGGACAGAACTCAGGCAGAAGTGATTCTGCTCCAGCTACTGCGAGGGAGAGCTCTCTCGTGCGCCCAGTGCCAACCACTCACACTAACCATACAACTGTACTAATTGTGTCTGGATCGCGTGAAGCCATTTCCTTTAAAAACACTGCACCTCTACAGTCTGCCATGAAAAAAGAAATCACGCTGCAAAGATCTCCATGACATAGGGAGAGTGCAAAAGGGGAAGAACACTAAGTTTGCTTTCTGCCATCATTTACAAAGCTCATTTGCAAATATTACATTCTTATTTCACTTATTTAGGGAAAATTAAACAATTCTTCATAGCTCAGTTTAAAAATAACTCCACTATTAATGCAGGCCTTTTATTTAATCACTGGCTAATTTACTCCTGACAGAAAGTAAATTCTACTATTTTCTGTGAGGCTTTATGAAATTGCCATCATTTTTAATTAATTCTTAATTAAAATATATTACACCACAGCTTCTACCCATCTCTCTTGATATTCTAACATAATCAATTCAAGACCATTTACATATCATTAATTAAAAGCCTTCCTTTCTCATCCTTAAAATCATAATGAGGCTCTATTTCTCATTAGCAGCCTTTAAGGGATAAAATAACAATACAGACAAGAACAAATGGTAATTTCAAAAACCTCTTTTCTACCCTTAAAGCTTTTCAGAGTGGACAGTGAGGTTTTCCAAAGTTCTCCAGGTTAGCAGTTTCTGAACATCTTGCAAGATTTTTGATCTGTTACATCATAGCCCCAGATTTTCCACTAATACAAGCGACAGTAACGGAATAAATGGACTTTTTTTTTTTTTAATTTCACTCTTTGAACACAATATCTAATGATCTGGACAGGAAACAGAAACAGGAGAGCCACAGTTTGAGACTATCGGAAATTAAGCAGATTTCTATACTTATGGAAGGACGGTTCCCACCCTGTATACTAAAATCCATTTGTCATGGGGTACTCAAATCCGAACAACAACATTTTGCCACAGGAGTCTACTTTGGGAATTGGCCACAGGGTACATCTAATAAACTCGAAACTACGTGAAGCAGATTGTTTTAGCCATGAAAGCAAAAAGCCCCAGCAAGAAAGTTATTCTTCTGCTTGTTTGATTTTGACAGGAGCCATGATACCCAAAGTTGTTTTCCACAGCTGCACACAAAAAGGTTTCAAATCTCAAGACTTCAGATATGCATATGGGAAAATGATAGATAGAAAGTCAAATCTATATATGCATTATTGTTTTCTAGTACCTGCCAGCGTCAGGATGAAATATACCACGTTCATGTTTGTAAGTACGGGCTGAAACAGGGCAGATAGCGTTAAGTTCCAATAATTAAACTCTGGAGTCAAGAAATGTTTTACACATTTGTAAATGAGCTGTGAGATATGCTGCTGAAGTAAAGAATCACCATTTATTGGTAACGAAAGGTAAAAATTAACCACCTAGTCAATGATTTTTTCCTCATCTAGAAGCTTAAAATGGCATACAGTTCAGGGAAGATTTATTGTAACTCATGACTTTTAACCTACTATTTTCAATATTTTGGCTGAAGTTAGGAAATTAATACAACCTCCATTCTGTTTTTTATTATTATTAGTTTAAAAAAAATTTCACTGCATATCTTTTGCCTTGAGCAGCTGAGAGGGAGACTGCCTTTTTAATACTAAAAAGAAGTTGAATCAAACCTAAATTTGTTATTACATTTTTAAAATACAGTTTATTATTCACAATTATTTCCAGGCAAGCCCTGAGAAGAGAATGGAAGCAGAACTATTATCAGAGAGGGGAAAAAACAGCACAAAAAATCAGATCTGTGTCTTGAAAATTTTACGCAGAGTTATTGTCACCCACATTAACTATATCTAGGTGCTGCATATCAGGCAAATCAGATTTATATCACTGTCTTCTGCCAATTGCAGGTGCTCCACCACAACTTGTCAAGACAGCCTGTCTGAGTCTTCACACGTCAGATAGAATCACAGCACTTGGTGTTTTGGTCTGTTGACAGCAATTTATTTTGATGTGTTGTCACAATATGGAATTCTTCGATGCTCTGCACCATGGTGCCAGCCAGTCCTACTGTACTTTTCTACTGCCAGATGCTACAGGTTTGGGGAGGGAAAAAACACTGACAATTTTAAAAAACAGGATTTTGTAAGTATTGTGAAGATGCCACAGTTAAAACGTGTTTTGCAAGACATACTCAGATACTATGGAATCCCAGATCCTGCATACCACTGACTTTACAGCAGAGCAGGGATTGCCAAACAAACCTGTTAGAACAATTCATGTCCTTCAAGAAGCTGATATGTGATCTCGAAGAGTGAGAGAATTTTTTTTTTAAAATAGGGAAATTCAAACACAGTTCCCTTCTCCTGGGGCTAATTCTGTTCATTCCCACTAATACTCAGGGCTATTCATATTTTTTAGCAGTACCACATCCATTTATTTATTTACGTAATGATAGTTTCGTGCATTATAAAGCCAGAATGTGATCTAGTCTGAGCTCCTGCAGCACACAGGCCATAGGAATTCCCTGAATTTCCTGTTTGAACTAGAACACACCTTTTAGAAAAAACATCCAGTTTTGATTTAAAAATTGTATGTGATGGAAAGTCCACCCCAATCTTTCATAAATTGTTCCAGTGGTTAGTTACCCTTATTGTTAACAATTTGTACCTGATTTCAAGTCTGAATTTGTCTAGTTTCAACTTCTAGATCTTGTTATACCTTTTTTCTGCTAGATTGAAGAGCCCATTATCAAATTTTTGTTCCCCAAAGAGTTACTTATACATTATGAGCAAGTCACCCCTTAACCCTCTCTTTGTTAAGCTCAAGTCTCTCACTATCAGGCAGGTTTGCTAATCCTTTAATCAGTCTCATGGCTCTTCTCTGAACCCTCTTCAATTTATCGCCACCCTGCTTGAATTATGGACACTGGAAAGTTGCACCACTGCCTCATACAGAGGTAATATAACCTCCCTGCTCCTACTTCAGATTCCCGTTTATATAGCCAACGATCGAATTAGACCTTGTGGTCACTGTATTGCACTGGAATCTCACATTCAGCTGATTATCCACCATGTCTCTAAGTCTTTTTCAGCCCTGGTCTACACTAGGACTTTAGCTCGAATTTAGCAGCATTAAATCGATGTAAACCTGCACCCGTCCACACGATGAAGCCCTTTATTTCGACTTAAAGGGCTCTTAAAATCGATTTCCTTACTCCACCCCTGACAAGTGGTTTAGCGCTTAAATCGGCCTTGCCGGGTCAAATTTGGGGTACTGTGGACACAATTCGACGGTATTGGCCTCCATGAGCTATCCCAGAGAGCTCCATTGTGACTGCTCTGGACAGCACTCTCAACTCAGATGCACGATTGTTTGCCGTTGCTCTGACGCAGGGAGGGGCGACTGACGACACGGCTTACAGGCTTGGCTTACAGGGAGTTAAAATCAACAAAGGGGGTGGCTTTACATCAAGGAGTATTTCAGGCAGGACTTCACGGAGGGTTCCAATAAGAAATGGTGCACCTAAGTTATTGTTCTTATTGGAACAAGGAGGTTAGTCTGGCCTCTGATTGATATATGGCTAGATTTACCTCGCTGCACCTTCTCTGTGAGTGACTGCAGTGTGACCTAGAGGAATGAGTCCCCTAGATGGGGGGGGGGGGATTTGCAAATGAGTACAAAACAAATCTGGTCTATTTCTTGTTTTCATACACTCTATCTTTTACATCTTTGGCTGGCAGCAGACGGTGCAGAAGGACTGCATGCCATCCACATCTCATGGCTGCTCGGCAGAAGATGGTACAATAGGACTGCTAGCCATCCTCATCGCTTGCCTGCCCGGCAGAAGATGATGCAATAGGACTGCTAGCAATCCATATCACCTGCCCGCTCACCATAAGATGGTTCAATAGGACTGACTGCAGGACTAAAGAGAATGACCTGATCAAGTCACTCCAAATTTAGTCCCTGCGCCCATGTCTGCCCAGGCGCTCCTGATCGACCTCACAGAGGCGACCAGGAGCACCTCGGACATGACAATGACGGCTACCTGTCCTACTGTACTGTCTGCTGCCAGAAGGCAATGGGTTGCTGCTGCTGTGTAGCAATGCAGTACCGCGTCTGCCGGCACCCAGGAGACATACGGTGACCGTGAGCTGAGCGGGCTCCATGCTTGCTGTGGTATGGCGTCTGCACAGGTAACTCAGGAAAAAAGGTGTGAAACGATTGTCTACCCTTGCTTTCACGGAGGGAAGGAGGGAACGGGGGCCTGACGATATGTACTAGAACCACACGCGACAATATTTTAACCCCATCAGGCATTGGGATCTCAACCCAGAATTCCAATGGGCAGCGGAGACTGCGGGAACTGTGGGATAGCCACCCACAGTGCAACACTCCGGAAGTCGACGCTTGCCTCGGTACTGTGGAAGCACTCCACCGAGTTAATGCACTTAATGCACTTAGAGCATTTTCTGTGGGGACACACGCACTCGAATATATAAAACCGATTTCAAAAAAGCCGACTTCTATAAATTCAACCTAATTTCGTAGTGTAGACATACCCTCAGAGTCACTGTTTCCTGGGTTAGAGTAAGTCCAACAGTCCTTGTTCCTAGTTGTATAACTTTACATTTAGCCATATTAAAACACACACTGTTTGCAGTGATGAGCTTACCAAGTGATCCATATTGCTCTATATCAGCAGCCTGTCCTCTTCATTATTTACTACTCCCCCAATCTTTGTGTGATCCGCAGACTTTATCAGCGATGATTTTATGTTTTCTTCCCAGTCATTGATAAAAATGTTAAAGAGCACGGGGCCAAGATCCAGTCCCTGTGGGACTCCCCCGGGAATACCCCCACTTGACGACGATTCTCCACTTACAATTATAACTTGAGACATGTCAAATAGTCAGGGTTTCATCCCATTTAATGTGTGCAGGTTAATTTTGTATTGGTACCGCAGGACATTCTGATTAAAACCTAGAACAAGTCAAATGCCTTACATACATCTAAATATATTACAGCAACACTTACCTTTATCAACCACATTTGTAATCTCATCAAAGAAAAGATCAAGTTATAGCCTGTCAACCTATTTTCCATAAACTCATGTTGCTTGGCATTAGTTATATCACACTCCTTTAGTTCATCAATCAAAACTCATATCAGCCACTACATTATTTAGCCCAGGATCGATGTCAGGTTGATAAGCCTACCCGGATCATCTCATTACCTTTTAGAATACTGACAATTCATTAGCTTTCTTCCAGTCTTTTGGACTCGGCCCAGTGTTCCATAAGCTATTGAAAAATCAACATTAATGGTCCAGAGAGCTCCTCAGCCAGCTCTTTTAAAACTCTTGGATGCAAGTTCTCTGGAGCTGCTGCTTAAAATTGTCTAATTTTAGTAGCTGCTGTTTAAACTTTTTCCATTCCAATAGTAACTCAGGAGGATATTAATTATCATCAGATGAAATGACAACATCATCTGGGTTTTTCCCCAAATACAGAACAGAAATAATTATTCAACACTTCTACCTTTTCTGCATTAGTATTGCCAATTCTATTATTTCTATCTTGTAATCAGCCAGTACCACTGTTCAGATTGTTTTTGTTCCTAATACCCTTCAACTCATTCTTGTCCTTAACTCTGCTGGCCACTGATTTTGCCTTATGTCCTTTTCCTTCCCTTAGCAATTTTCTACAACATCAAGCTTATTTTTTTAACTTTTTTTTTTTTTTTTTGCTGAAAACTGCACTTTGGTGAATTTCACATTGAAAAAAAAATCACATTACACCATGTGATACAATGTCTTGTGAATGATATAACCTGATGAGACAAGATGGAATGGGATAAAAGACATAAAAAGTTAAAAAGGAAGCTATGAAGCAAGAACAATTAAGGTGATTTGGGGAAAGAACAAAATCTTTTAAACAATTTTTCATTTTGTTATTTAATTTGCATATACGTTTGTTTACAATGTAGTTGAGACATATCATCTTAGTCACTGAAAGGGATTTTGCCAGCAATACAAAGCACTATTCAACAATTGTACAGAATTGGCATTTTGGTACTGAAGAAGTCCAGACAGTAATAAGGGGGGGTGGGTGCTGGGCTAGGACAAAGATGGACTGGCAGTGATGTGTAGACAACCTAAGATTAGACTGTGGAGGGCTCTATATGTGGCTCAAGATTAAGGTGCCTTGTCAGAGCTGTTCAGAAGCCCAGACCTGGAACAGAAAGCAATTCTGCAGGCAGGATTAAGATGCACTGTTAGAGCCTGGGGATTGGAGGGGGAGATGGGAACACGAGTGGGTGATGCTGGTTAGGCCTTAGCTACTTTGGCAGAACTGTGTGCAGAAGCTTGTCATCTTGTCGAGCTAGTCTATACAGCAGGTGTAGGCAACACAGTGATTAAAATGCCAGTTGCTGGCGGCACCAGCCCCATTATGGGGCTGCAGTAGTGGGAAATTTTAAGAGAAAAGGCCAGGCCTCACTGAACAATAGGTCCCCAGAAATTAGGATGGAATCCAGAGACTAGCTGTCCTATACAAGCAAGGCTCCGAAAACCATCAGCACCTAACCCTCCTTGGTGTAGCCAATGTGGTAAGAAAGACTCAAGTTCAAATAGCTTCTTCTAATCTTATGTCAGATGCTTGTGGGACAAGATCCTTGCCACTCAACTGTAGTAATGTGAGTGGGAGGGTTGCATTTCCCTTTTCTTCAGCAGTCTCCAGGCTGTTGTGTGGAGGAAGAGTATCATCTCTCGGGCTGAAGCCCCTACCTCATCATCTCTGGAGTGGGAGAGAGGGTCATGCTAAGCAGATATGGGATAAGTGCTCCTGTTACTACATGCTGTGGGCCTCTCTTAAGCTTCTTCCTCTCCCATTCAGTTTCCTGGGCAGCAGGCTGAGCATTAGAAGCCTTCTCCGGCTTCCAGAGGTGCAGCTGCATCACCCACAGGCAAACACAGCCCAGTGTGAACAGAAGTAACTGAGGGTGAGAAATGGCCCTGGAGAAGGGAGCTTATCAAAAAGGTTCATGTGAATAGAAAATAAATATCCGAAGTAGGAGTTTTGGTAAGAAACTAGGGGATGAGCAGAAGGAAGCATGCAAGGAGCTCCCCCAGCTGCAGAGAAAACTGAAGTTTTTGTCAATTCACTCCTAATTTCGAAACCCTGTTAAGGCTGCACCATGTAAGTGTGGAATCAAAATAACTTTTTCCAGTGGTACCTTCAAAAATTCACCTGACCAAGGAGCAAAATGCTTTTGTTTCTCCATCACGAAACATTGGCACATTGAATCATTCCTTCTTTTGACTGTGATTTTAATTACAAAAAGCAAATGAGCTTTCTTGATTGTGGAGGATTGGTACAGGCCCACCATTAAAGACCAAAAAACAGTTAAACGTAAATTTATCCTGTTCTTGAAACTTTATTTTGTGCTTTTGTCAACTATCCCTGAACTTAGCAACATTCTGACTTCAGAATTTCTCTTGGACCCACCTTCATTCATCCCTCCCTTGAACAGGGCCCAGCTGGGCCGCTCCCCTTCCCACTGATGTTAACTGAGCATGAAGAGATACTGAGGAGAGAATCAAACCTGTCAGCAACAAAAAATTAAACAAAAAGAGGTACGTAAAAGCAGGGAATTCTTTTCCAGGACTTCTTGATTAGAAACAACCATTTTCCTCTTCAAACCTTTGAGAAGCCAGGTTGCCTTTTTCAACAAGGTGTCTCTGCAGATATTTGCCCTGCTTTGTTATGGGACTCCTGACACTCCTAATCGAGCTTCTAACTAAAATAAAATAAAATAAAAACAAAACAAAAACAGTGCATTTGTACTGCCAGGCAATAACCGTCACATTTTACTCTTCATTCATAATGAAAATGAAGGGCACATGACCTGCGTGCTAGGTGGCTTTCAGGACCATATGCAAGCAATTGTAGGAAACCTGGAAGTAACCACTGCCATCGTAAAGAGGCTGTCTAAATGTGTGCAGGACTTCAACGAAAATAATAGACTCTGCTGACTGTGTATGATCTCAGCACCATATTGAGAGGCCTGTTGGTCAGGAAAGGAATTCCTGTATTGTACTACTACCATGTGAAAATCTGTTTGCAATTATTTTTCAGTCAGAAACCTGATCTCTTTATTGTATCACCGTTATTCCATGTTTATACTGCAAGAAAAAATAACTAATGCAATTTGATACTGTACAAAAGCACATTGCTAGCGGAAAAGAAAGCTGTAATTTTACAATCAACCCTTGAGAAACAAACTGGATATGCTGAAGTATTCATTCCAGAAGAAGTGCGTTCATAGTCACAGACATGGGGCAAAAATAGTGCCAATAAGAAAAGCATTCTTACACAGGAAATAACAGTTAGTGCCATTTGATACACTCCAGTGGAACTAGGCTGGATAGAGCAAAGAATGAACAGATTGAGCAAAGAGCGAGTACAGCTGAAAAGAGGGGGCCCTGAAACTACATCAGCTATTTACCTCCCAGGCAACCTGCAGTTCCCTTATCCAGATGCAAGAAGCAAGCTCAGAAGCACTAGAAATGGGATTTTGCTTTTAACAGAGTTTCCTAGGGCCCTATTCAAAACACCTTTACCAGGTAAGCTTCCCACTGAAATCAGAGGGAATTTTACACGTTGCAATTCAAAAATCTTACCAAAGGGAATAGGATGTTAGCACGTGAATCTTCACCTTTTTACTCTCCATGGGAGAATCCTGTTAAATTGCCCTTCTAGCTCCTTAATGAATGGAAAAGGAGGACTTGTGGCACCTTAGAGACTAACCAACTTATTTGAGCATAAGCTTTTGTGAGCTACAGCTCACTTCATCGGATGCATACTGTGGGTGCCACAAGTCCTCCTTTTCTTTTTGCGAATACAGACTAACACGGCTGTTACTCTGAAACCTGTCATTAATGAATGGAGCATCAGATTCAAAATCAGAGCAATTTACCTGACTTTTAAATCAGCCTCCCCACCATCACCACCTTTGGAAGAAAGTCACTCTGACCTAAAAGGAGGAATTGTTGAGGGCCATGTTCTGATCTTTCGCCCTGAAGTGCTTTGAATGAGGCAGCAGATATTTTAGTCGGCTTGCAAGGGCCGTGTCTCACTGGGCATGTAGTCCCTTTGGTTTCTAAAGTGCACTAACGTTATTCAGTGATAGCCGCAGTTTAGTTATGAAGGGAACCGCAGCATTTCACCTACTACAGCCCAAGATGCAGCCCAAGACTTCGGCAAAGTCTTCAAGCTACTCCCTAACTTAACCAGGGTCTATTCTCCAGGTGCAATGGGGAAGCCAGAATAACTTCAGAGGAGATGAACGCTCCCCAGCCTGCCCCAAAACACCTGCTCCTATTGGCCCCGCTTCCAGATGCTGCTGCTGTTAGTCCACCAGGAAGGAGAGAGACAGAAGCAGCATGGGACAAGAGGGAAAAGCAATGAGGGGAGAGAAAGGAAGAGAAGAGAGCAGTGAAATAAAAAGAGATCCATGGTTAGTTTAGTTTTTAAATCACTTTTTAAACACAGTTTTAAAGGTTACTCTTCTGTTTGTGTGTGTGTAAGTGTGAAGGCCTGTGTATGTAAGTGACACAACTGTACATGCACAAACCGCACAAAGCAGAGTTTGGTTTGAAGGCTCCACCTGGGCAACCTGCTATTTGATCCTCAAATCCAAGTGAACACTATAACCCAATGGAGTCAATGGCACAGACACCGATTAACACGTGCCGCTCCGATTTGCTTTTCAGTGCCATTCTTTATTAAACACTTTCAAATATAATAGAAAAATGTTGTTGCACAATTAAGCCCAACACACTATTATACTTTAAAGCAAGGCCTGTGACAGCCCTGCACTCTGAGCAGTGTTAGATACTATGTAACGTAGAAGGTGATTAAAAGCTAAAACTATAGCGCTGTAACCACGGTAACAACCCTAATCAGGCTCCAATTGTAGCAGCAATAGAACTATGTTAAAAATTCCAGGGCAGGGTTTCACCCCCCAACAACGTATTACCCGCTCCGAACAATCAGGGACTTCCTTGTGCTTTTTAGCGGCAGTCTGCAGAATTGTGCACATTCTAAGGTGAGCCATTCTCATATGCAAATACAGAGACGCTCTGTCCCAGTTCCTCACTGGCAGATGTGCCTTAGAATGGGGAGATATGCACTTGTGCAGAGAGGTAACTCTATTGCTCTCTAATTACCATTCAATGGGATCCTTATAAGCAAAGCCCACTTATGTATGCCTACTTGATTTACACACATATGTGCATCACACACACACACACACACACTGCGGTGGATTGGGTTTCCTGAAATCAAGCTTTATAACTGCAGATTAGTAAATGTGAGATTTTCAAAAGCTGAGCGATTTAGGAGCACAAGTACCATGGAAAGTCAATAGGATTTTCATTCCTAAATTTTCTAGGCATTTTGGAAAATCCCATTCTATAGGTGAAGTTGACGGTGTATAATATATACCCTACCATTCTTAGAGTTTCAGAGCAGTTGGGTAAATGGTATATTCTGACAGCCCCATCAACTCCTTCTTTCACATGACTCCCTCACAGATATAAATTCTGTACAAGGCAGGAACTCTGGGAGTATTCAGCATGAGAAAGGGTGGCAGAATTTGACTCTGTATACCTCTAAAAGAGAGTTCTAATGTTGATACAAAATAATCTAGCATTCTGATGGGTTTCTCCCGCATATAGAATTCACAGCTGTGAGTGACAACTGGAGCAGCTGAGGGGTAAGGTACTTTGAATGAGAGCAAGAGAGGCAGGATCTGACCCATAGTGGATTGAGGAGCCTCTGGCCTTCTCATGGTCTTATATCCGTATGTGATTGACTAGTACCAGGGACTGAAGATGAAGAACTCTTCCTGTCTCCTTCCTTTGTATTTAAGACACCTTATTCGGTACCAAAATGTCATAGTTGCACTCATCATTCTCCAGCGTTAAGCATAGTGTGGGGTTGCAACATGAATATATCTTTCTGTTGTCTCCCTGGAGACGATATTCTGTCGCTGTAATGGATAACTGAATCACAGAGTGTGTGTACTAAAGCACTATGAAAACCCAACCAAATATCAGCTATAAAACAATACTGAAACCTATTCCCCTCTCATTGTGCGCAGGCAACCTCAGCTGAGACTGATGTGGGGCTACATGGGCATAGTCATAACAGAACAGACCACTTGAGTGCATAAATCCTATTGGCTAAGCACAATACAGTGGAGTACTCCATCCAGTGAAACCTCGATTGATGAAACATAACTGGGACATGACATTCATGGGGATACTGGAGGGTCCAGATAAATGGGCAGGCACTGCAAGAGTATTTCCACGCTGAACTCTCTATGCAATGCACTCTTTGCAGATCCTTCTTCCCTTCCCACGCACCACAGCAAGCTAAGCACCAAGTAAGTGGGACTGGTATAGGGGAGACAAGTGGGATCATGCTGGTGAGGAACAGAATCCTTCGACCCAGGCTACTCCACAATGTCAGCTGCCATCTCAGACCTCTATTAGCATCTACAGACCAAGCACCTTGGAGAGCGAGCAACCACTGAATCCATCAGTCGTTCCCCTCCCTACCCTCCTTCTCTCTCCTTGGTGGTGCAGAAGATGACACACACACACACACACACACCCCGGAACCTTGTCCTGCCCCCTACCATCCTTGTGTAGAGGAACCAAACTGGTTCCACGGCATCCAAAGCCCTTTGTGACTATGGAGGAAACTGCAGGATTTGTTCCCAGATGCAGGAAGACTCTGGAATCTTGAAGTTTTGGATACAGATTTTTGGGGACGTACCTGTCCTTCAGTAATGCACTGGGGTTCAGACAGACAAGCTCCCAATGGATGCACCAAACTCTCCATGCCTGGAAGATGCAGTGACCCTCCATGTTAGCACTGCACCAGTTCTGCACTAAGCAGACCATGCTGCCATGTAATGCTTTCACAGCCACATGCCATTCAATCTGAATGCAGGAGTCAGCCATAATTAATGCTAAATAGCATGATAGATGTGGGTTTCTCCTTTGATTTAAAACCACAACAGAGCTATAAAGAAGGCCTTAAAACTAACAATTTGCCACACTTGAAAAATTCATTTCAGTCGTGTGTCTCCCAGAGTCTGAAGATTCTGGGCAGTATTTAAATACAACACACTCTAGTGAGAATGGGAATAAACTCTCCTTGCTAATGCTGCCCTACTTGTTTGTGTTGTCACTGCAGAAAATATGGTTATTTATTCTTCTGCCCACCACTGCATACTTCCCTGTTTAATCTCCTGAAGTCACGAGCAGCTCTGACAGAGCAGGAGCAAATAAGGAGGGTGAGTCCAGCCTGTCCCTGGTCTAGCCATACCCCTGTTTATCACACCAGTGTCTTGTATCTCTGATACCACAAACCTGGGATTTTCAATTATACAAAACCCTCCTGATCCCCAAAATGAAGCTGGACATTCCAGTGCTAAAGCCCTCGCACACATGCAATTTACTGAGGCAACAAAGCACTCAGTCTGTAAAAGGAATGGTCTGGAAGGGCTGATAACCCTACGAAGAAATCCTCCTGTGGCTCAAGATGACTACTCTGCAGAGAAGTACAGAATACAATAGTCTGTAGAGGCTTTTCTCCCCCAGTGATAACCCAATTCTCTCATCCATGTTCCTCGTCCTTCCGCTCAGTCCAGTACTGTATTTTATTCATCCCCATAAATAGCACTGTTTACCACGATGTAGTCTCTTTTTCTAAGCACAAGGCAAGCCGTAATTGCTATGAACTTCACGCTTTGCTACAGACATTGAAGTCACTGCTATACATTCGGAAGTCAGAACTCCCTTTAATACCAATAAAGAGGGGAACTGTGTGCCTAGGGGAAAGGGTCCTCCAGGTGTTTAGGAAATGGAGATATATAATTATAATACTGGCTGTAAGCTGGTGGGATGAGTTAGCAGAAACAAAATACAGCAACAACCAGGAGTCTCTCTTCATCAGGACAGAATCCTTATAAATACAAACTGAACAAGCAAAAAGAGTAACAAACAAACTAGCTTCTGTTTTTTTACGGCCAAGACTAGTCACTGCAGAACATCAGAGATCACAGTCATAAAAGCTCAGCGGCAAAAACTGGGTGACATTACATAGCCCAAGCTGACAAGAACCATGTCAGATCTGACATCATCCTCACCTTTACTGATTCTTCCCACTACACAAAGTGACCCATGTTTAAATGTGTTGGGGGTGACCAGACAGCAAGTGTGAAAAATTGGGACAGGGGTGGGGGGTAATAGACACCTATATAAGACAAAACCCCAAATATCCAGGACTGTCCCTATAAAATCAGGACATTTAGTCACCCTAACTGGGGTGAAGCAATGGCTAATGGAGCACTGCATTTTTAATACTGCCCTGGTCTTTCCAAAACCAAGCAACTATTTGCTTTTTAAAATTGGTCAAGTTTTCTCTCTCTCTGGGATTCCTGAGACAAGCCATGTCACTTTTGTTTGTTTTTAAACTGGTGTTACATTATTTGCATTATATGCATTTTGACCCGTGAAGTGCTCAGCTAACATTAGACTCTTAAGCATCAAATAGGGGCATACATGGATGTGCCACAAACAACTCTCTCTTTACACACAATCCTCCCCAGAAAGCAGATATTTATTCACACATCAAGATAAGAAACCCTACAGAATTTTGAGTTTTTAAATCTATTGGTCTTTTCATAAACGAAATACTGATGGAACTGTAGAGAAAATTAAATAAGTGCTACTGAGTAAATAATGAGGACTTCTGATAAGCTCATAAGTACAGTATAAAGAGTAAATTCGCATTAACTTTATAATTTAAGGCTAAGAATTGTCTTTGAAATTTCTTCATTATGTTACATTTAATATATGGATTCATCTGTACATTAAACTGTCTAGTTCTATTGGGTACCTATAGGTCGGGACGCAGATTTATAACAGAAGGCAATTAAAAGATTTGTCATTTGAAATTATTAAATAAAGGAGCCAAAGCAGGAAGTGTGTGACCTGGATCTGGATAACAGCTAGGAATAGCCTTTGGCTGGAGAGCAGCAGACAGACCCCAGGCCTGAACAGTGATCATTAATACATAGCCAAATTCTGCTCGCCTCCCCAGCAGGAGTTCATCCCATTGACTTCAGTGGGAGAGCAGGACTGTTCCATTGGTTCTGGGGCAAAGCAAACAGGATTGGGCCCACTAGTGGAAGCTGTGGAGCAATAACCAGAAGATGGCAGAAATAAGTAGTCCCAAGAAAGAGAGAGGCATTTTGTCCAGCACTCACTCTTGCTAGGGTTGCCAAACCTCCAGGATTGTCCTGGAGGCTCCAGGAATTAAAGATTAATCTTGAATTAAAGATTATATCATATGATAAAACCTCCAGGAATACGTCCAACCAAAATTGGCAACCTTGAGGCGTGAATCCCACAAAAGGCATTTGTTGATAAAAACTGCATTTTGCTGTTACAAATCCCAAACTAAAGCAGCCCCAAATCCACATTTGGGATCACATTCTGTCTCCCAGACTCCACATGCGCAGCTCACCAGCAGGAGAGCCCCACACGCAGGGAGGACAGAATGGCAGAGACAAAAATCTGTCATGCAGAACCCGCAGCAGAACTTTGCCCTTTCCCTTTTTGTAATGTATATTAAATATTCAATTGAGGCAGCTGGAATGTGTTCTGAAATCTGGGGGTTGGGCTCTTTACTGTCCATTAATTTTATTATCTGCTACAAACGTTAGATAGTAGAGTTGTGCTTTTAAGAACTATTCTTAAAAATCTGAGCCTCTGTTAACCTTCTCTCCATGGCATACAGTACATATATTTGAGAGAAAGGAATAAGACCCAGCCTGCATTAGATCAGAGGGGAAACTCTGCTGTAATGAATAAAGCAAATGATAGATCTTTTAACCATGACTATATACTAAACAGTTTGAAATCATAGAAGATTAGGGTTGGAAGAGACCTCAGGAGGTATCTAGTCCAAACCCCTTCTCAAAGCAGGACCAACCCCAAATAAATCATCCCAGCCAGGGCTTTGTCAAGCCTGACCTTAAAAACCTCTAAGGATAGAGATTCCACCACCTCCCTAGGTAAACCATTCCAGTGCTTCACCACCCTCCTAGTGAAATAGTGTTTCCTAATATCCAATCTAGACCTCCCACTGCAACTTGAGACCATTGCTCCTTGTTCTGTCATCTGCCACCACTGAGAACAGCCAAGCTCCATCCTCTTTGGTATCCTCTTCAGGTAGTTGAAGGCTGCTATCAAATCCCCCCTCACTCTTCTCTTCTGTAGACTAAACAAGCCCAGTTCCCTCAGCCTTTCCTCATAAAAGTCATATGCCCTAGCCCCCTGATAATTTTCCTTGCCCTCCACTGGACTCTCTCCAATTTGTCTGCATCCTTTCTGTAGTGGGGACCCCGAAACTGGATGCAATACTCCAGTGGCCTCACCAGTGCTGAATAGAGGGGAATAATCACTTCCCTTGATCTGCTGGCAATGATCCTACTAATGCAGCCCAATTTGCCATTGAGCTTCTTGGCAACAAGGGCACACTGCTGACTTATATCCAGCTTCTCATCTACTGTAATCCCCAGGTCCTTTTCTGTAGAACAGCTGCTTAGCCAGTCAGTCTCCAGCCTGTAGCGGTGCATGGGATTCTTCCATCCTAAGTACAGGACTCTGCACTTGTCCTTGTTGAACCTCACCAGATTTCTTTTGGCCCAATCCTCCAATTTGTCTAGGTCACTCTGGACCCTATCCCTACCCTCCAGTGTATCTACCTCTCCGCCCAGCTTAGTGTCATCTGCTAACTTGCTGAGGGTGAAATCCATCCCTTTATCCAGATCATTAATACAGATGCTGAACAAAACTTGCCCCAGGACTGATCCCTGGGGCACTCCGCTTGATACCTGCTGCCAACTAGACATGGAGCCATTGATTACGACCCGTTGAGCCCAACGATCTAGCCAGCTTTCTATCCCACTTATAGTCCATTCATCCAATCCATACTTTTTTATCTTGCTGGCAAGAATACAGTCTCAAACTATGCACAGACCTCACCCCTACAGCATGGTATGGCTGGGCACACTGGGCAAATAACAGGCAGCACATCACAGGCACATGCATTGCTTCCGTGAGCAGAAAAGAGACACAGCACAACACACAGATACTCTATACCCAACGTGCTCTGACTTAATGTACAAAACACAGTAAATATAACACTGATTGACCATGTCCAACCACATGTACGCAGCTCCGTCCCTAAAGAATCTTGTTTTTCCATAACCACCTATATTCCAAGCAATCTCTTTATTCCAGAGATGGGACAGTAGAATGGGGGAGGACTCTGAGTTACTACAGAGAATGCTTTCCCAGGTGTGTGTCTGGAGGGCCTTGCCCACATGCTCTGTGTCTAACTGATCACCATATTTGTGGGTAGGAAGGAACTTTCCCCCAGATCAGATTGGATGAGTTCTTCCTCTTCCCCTGCAGCGTGGGACATGGGTCACTTTGCTGGTTTGAACTGAAGTAAATGGTGGATTCTTTGTAATTTGAAGTCTTTAAATCAAGACTTCAGTAACTCAGCAAAAGGTTATGAGCCTAGTACAGGAGTAGGTGGGTGAGCCTGCGATGTGCAGGAGATCAGACAAGATGATCATGATGGTCCCTTCTGATCTTAATGTCTATGAAACTCTGAGGTGAATAATTACAGGCTTATATATCAGCCTAGGGCCTGATAATTACTTATGCTTACCAGGTATTACAGTTAGACAGAAAATACAATGTAGGAGCAGTGATGAGCTGCCAAAATCTTAACAACCAGTTCCCTCCTCACCCCACGAGGGGGTCGTGGTCCACCCCCACCCCCCAGGGACTCCTGCCCCATCCAACCCTCCGTGTTCCTTGACATCCCCCCCGGAACCTGACCCATCCACCCCCCTCCCCTGTCCGCCCCCAGAACTGGGCAGAAGGGTCTCATGGGCCACCGTAGTGGGTGCCCACCCCGCCTCTAAGAGCCAGAGGGACCTGCTGGGGGTCGAGGTGGGGAGTCCCGGCCGTGCTTACCTGGGGCAGCTCCCAGAAAGCATCCGGCAGGTCCCTCTGGCTCCTAGGGGCGGGGGAGAGTAGCTGGGGAGGGAGAAGGGGGAGCGGTCGCTCCCCCCACTGATCATATTAAAAGTGGCGCCTTAGGCACCGACTCCGTGGGTGCTCGGGGCTGGAGCACCCACAGGGAAAATTTGATGGGTGCAGGGCACCCACCGGCTGCTCCCCGCCCCGCACCCGGCCCCAGCTCACCTCCGCTCAGCCTCCTCCCCTATTACAGGGAGGGCTGAGAAGCAGGCGACAGCTTGGCGCTCAGGCCCAGGGAGGTGGAGGCGGAGGTGAGCTGGGACAAGAAGCGGTTCCCCTCCGCCGCCCCCCCCAGGTTACCTGCTGTGGCGCAGGCGGCCCTCCTCGTGCCCCCCCCCCGCCCCAGCTCACCTCTGCTCCGCCTCCCTGGGCCTGAGTGCAAAGCCGCCACCTGCTTCTCAGCCCTCCCCGGCTTCCGCGCGAACAGCTGATTCGCGGGAAGCCGGGGGGGGGGGGCCGGCGGAGAAGCAGAGCGGGTGGCGCGTTCAGGGGAGGAGGCGGAGCGGATGTGAGCTGGGGCCAGGGGCGAGGCGGGGAGCTGCCAGTGGGTGTTTTGCACCCATCAAATTTTCCCCAGGGGTGCTCCAGCCCTGGAGCACCCACGGGGTCAGCACCTAAGGCGCCACTTTTGGCCGGTTGTTAAATTTGGAGGGACAACTGGTTCTAAAAGGGCTTCTAAATTTAACAACAAGTTCTAGCGAACCGGCTCCAGCTCACCACTGGGTAGGGGGATACAGTAGTTATTTATTAACCCTGACCCCAAAGAGCCCTGTTATATTCCCCCATCACAGGCCTATTACCAGGGCAGACCCATGAGCTGGAAATCTCTTTACAGCTTGCTCTCCTGCTTTTGAGCTTGTACACCCTCTGGTGCTTGGTGATGAGGTGGCTTAATGCACACTGGAGATGCAGAATTTAACGCATCTTATAATAAATCAAGTACTTCTCTTAAAAAAATCCAACAAAAACATTTTTCATTCAGCTGCTTCAAAAACAAAGTTTCTGCCTAAATTCTCTTTCTTCTGACCCGTTCTGCAGAATAGGAAACAGTGAGTGATCGTCCCAGTGAACAAGAAAGTCAGCTGTTAATGAACACAAAGCTGATCCAACTGTTGACTCCCAAGGCTGGAGTCAGGATCTTAAATCCAGTCTGCAAGGCACCAGAGTGAAGAGTGCCTGGATGGCTAATACCAGTCTGGCTGACCCAGCCCCTGAAGAAGTTTTGAGATTATGCTTCAGAGCTTAAATGGGACTTAAGCGCTGCCTAGTCCTTCCCTTAGCTGTGAGCTCAGAAGTAAATTTCACTCACCATGCACAGCTTGAAAAGAAGGAAACAACATCATGGAAAGCACCATGCTAGCAAAAACTAATGAAATGATTCAAAATAAAGAGAGGCTACATTCACTCATATGGGAAGGGGATGACTTGATATTTAAAAACAAAACCAAAAAATCTGTGTTGCTATGCATACAGTTTGATGCTGACTATGGTAGTAAAAATTAAAGGAATTCTGGATTTATGTCATTAAAGTTTGAAAGATAAAGTGCCTCTAAGTCATTCTCAAACACAAAATCTTTCTAGTTTAGAAATAAATATTTAGAAATAATTTTGACTGATTCTGGAAACCAGCCTGTTGTAGGGTTTTTTGTTTTTTTAATAGTTCTGTTGATTCTGGCTTCTAAAGGAGAAATTCATCAGGAGGAATGCTGAAAGTGTGTCTTACAATTACATACAAAACACGCTAACAATCTTTTAAAACTCCACCCAGTAGAGTTGCCATCAGTGTAGTTTATAATCCTAGCTTTGAACAGCTTTTCTGACTGCAAGCTGTCTGGGTAATTACTCAGCTGTCTGAGAATTACTATTGAACTCTGTCCCTTTTTATCTCACTGACTGACTACTATTTGTTATTAGCCCAAAGTAATAATAATATATTAACAAACATGCTTAATATACAGAAATATATGTTTGCATGTAAACCGCACTGCACTCTGCACTCTTAAGGGTAGAAAACTACTGTGAACAGACTGAATAGTCACCCAGAAAACAGGCTATCATCTTCACAAAGGCCCAGCAAAAGTCTCATATACTCAGTCTTCAGTAATTCCCACAAATAAAAATACTTTACACTGAATGGCAGGTGAGTATGACATCCAAAGAAATGCAGTTATATGGGAAACCTTCACCTTGCAGGTGGGTTGAGGCACTTTCAGTGTTGTTGTGTGCCTCGGTATACTCATAGCATGTGGGCATCCAGAGTGACCAGACCCTTGTGGTACTCTTTACGCATGGATATATAGTTGAGTTTTTCTCACCTGCTCCAACAGACAACTTAACTTAAGCAGAAGAAGAATAGATAAAGTCCCTTCAGGGGAGTCAATAACTGGGGACCAGAACAATCCTAAACGGGATCACAGAGACATAGCACCTCCATACAGTTAGGTATTAGAAAGGGTATAATTCTCCAAACAATTGTGCATTAGTTCCAAGAGATCTCTGCAATGCATGGGACAGGAGTTCTATGAGACATGGCTATTTCAGGTTTTTATTCAATATCTGAAGCTTTTATCAACTGAGACGTCCAACACGCTCAGAAAACTTCTTTTAAAAAGTATTTCACCTAGTGTTGTTTGTTTTGGGCTACAGGCAATGTACTCTAGAGCCTTTACAACACCACTCACTGCTGACGGTGAGGAGCAATTCCATACACCAGCAGGCCTCCTCACAGCACATTTCCACTCACTGTGCTTCACATGCTTGTCATTTCTGTCCCATCAAATGGAGAGAGGAGCAGAAAACAGGCTCTCAAGAGCAACAGGCTTAGTGCACTATCCCTGAGGTGTCAAGCCACCCTGCTTATTATAAATAGCTGGATTACTAAGTTTCAGAGAGAGAAGATCCGTTTCTTGTCATAAAGGATGATCTAAATACAAAGGTTAGAACATAGTAGCTGGAGTGACAATTTGAGGCGGCAGCTATTACTACGCCAGGCAGAAAAGAAAGCAGGTTCACAAAGCAAAGGTCTAGCCCTACCGTGCTAACCCATAACGCTGGACCCTCCTGGGGGCGGGGGGGGATGGAGGGGGAGGATAGCCTTCCATTGAGAATATATGAGATCTGCAATTCTGCTGATATTATTCAATGTCAAAATTACTGTTACAGCTTGTACTCATGCGTTTCACTGACATCATCAGATGGAACGCAAGGGTCCCCTGAGGATGGATATATCAATGGAACTGCTACAATTACTCTGACATTGTAATAACTCTGGACATCGTGAAAGGTCCATGCTCACTTTCTCTGGAAAAGAGACATTATCAATGAACCTTTAAGCAAGCCTCTCTTCCAAAGGTATCAATAATTCATGCTGTCTCCATGTAACGCTCTCCCTGCCCCAAAATATATCTTTTAAAAGACTGGTGCAAATGTCCTGTTTCCTCTAAATGGGATTCTGCATAGGGAAAATACTGTGCATTAATGGTTGTAAGATGACACCATGGCAGTACAAATCTAAGGCATGGGACATGCTTCCATCATCATAATGCTTCCTTCAGAGCCTGTACATACTGGGAGTTCATGCGCCAACATCCTGTAGGGATCTAGCACTTAGCAGAAAATACCTTTTCCTGACCTAGAGTAGGAAGTACACACCAATATTCAGAGTTGTCAGCTCTTCTTCCCAATACAAAGAATCACTGATCACTGTTTGTTCATTATATAAGTAATGTATATGATGTTTTAAAAAATACACTTTGGTTAAAATACAAAATACACTGTATTTCATGTATCTAACGAATGTTATACTGCAACTGAGTTGACAGTTATTTGGTCCAAATTAATCAACACATACTAGTTAAGCGAAAGAGAAACTAGTGCAGCCCAGAGAACACGTGCTGCAGATCTTCTGCATCTTTATGGAAAAGCTTTGTGTTATTAATATCGATTTCAGCTAAAAATAAATCCTATGGGAGGGAAGGTGTCACATAAGGAGCTTCACCTTACTTGTTGTTCTGTTATTTGCAGTTTTAACAGGATTTTTCCATTAATCTGTTACAAACCATGAAATTTTATATTTTCACCATGACCAAGCCATGAAATTTGCCAACTTATCCATGATTTACACTTGGTCATAGATATAAGGTCTGTTATGCTTTTTTAACTAAATAACTACTGAAGCTTCCCCTTTGGACAGAATGAAGAATTTGCCTATAATTAAAGCAGGGACTGTTAACTGCTGGCAGTAAAAGTTTACAGCATTGTTTGATAGTTGCAAAGATAAGCCAGTAAAAATCCTGGGATGCGGTGCCTACCTGTGCTTCCCACATACCCTAACAATAGGGGTCGATCTCTCAGCATTATGACATCAGTCTCAGATTAGGTAGTGAAATATGCACCAGCCTTTTCCCAGAACCTTTGACAAATCACACGCAATCCTAAATCTTCATAAATCACGATTAAAGACAAGTATATCATCACCAACGCATATATCTTCCCATGCCTGACCCAGAGACTAATGAGAAAAGGCCTAGACTATCTCATCTGATTAATTAATTCAAAATGTCTGCTGTTATTCAAATGTGAGGCTGGTATTATTTGAATAACACTTGACAGCAGTGCCTGAAGATATCATTTCTGATTTGTGAAGCTGCTGCTGCATAACTGATGATAGTTTATGAAAATGTTCCATTGAAGCTGCTTTTCTTGGCACAACTGTGAAAGAGTTTCTGGAGAGGGCTGGGGTTTTTTTCGTCAGTAGTTGATGTTCCCAATATTGTCAAATATTTCCAAAATCTGTAAGATCTTGGAGGCATTTTTTCCTGAACTCTTGCTTGAATATTAGCTTCTCCTTTTCTCCAGGAATTATTTAGCCAACTTGGTATGTTTTTCTTTTTGTAGCAGAGGCCAAAAACATCCGAATGTGACCTTTCCCACACTGACCTGACCCCCAACCAGTGCAAATGACAAAGTCTCTTCCCTTTCACATAAAGGGAGGGACTCAGGAGATTGGATTGGTCCAAGTGGAGTCACCTCACTTCAAGTCCAGGCTCATTCCTTTATTCTTAGCAACCTGTTTTGGTTTGGTTTTTTTTAGGGGGGGTGGGTTGGAGGGGGGGTATAATATCATCCTCTTCCTGCTCATCAGCATAAGGTGCGTTAGAACAATAACCTTGAAGCAGATAAAGCTGACAGTCACTTCCAAGAATGGCAACGTCACTGGGTAGTTGTGGGTAGTCACTGGATGATGCTTCGTAAATATAAAGTTTGCTCCCTTCCTTCCTCCCCACACCTCTGGAATTCGGCTAAGTGGGGATATTTTCATGTAATCGAACTTTCTATCATCTGAGACATCACTAGGACTTCTCCTTGGATATAGGGAATCATCCCTGGCATAATTCCAACACTGCTGTGAGCCTCCCCTTGAAATAGCCCCAGGCCCAATTAATATAGTAATTTCAATTATTTATATGGTCACTCTGGGAGTAGGTCTATGGACAAGTTTACCTCTCTTTCAATACTGCAGTTTCTTTTTTCAGCTACCAACGTCACCCATGTATCAAAAAAGTGCAAGCAATGGTGTAAGGTATTCTGTCTCAAAGGTCAAAAACATATAAACTAAGATATGCCATTTCCTATGGATTGTCACAGAAATCAAGGCACTTGGGAAATTAATCAAGAGAACAAAGAATAAAAGCATACGCCTTACTGGTGCTTCAGCTCAACCCCAAATGCCAGTTACCCAAGGAAATCACAGCCTCCCTCATTTTAACTGGGGAAAAGCTTGAAAACAAGACAGCTTGTGTTTACTAACTCATAACTCTCGAAAGAGGGTCCTACTCCAATAAGGATTATTCAGCTACATGGAGGGATGTGTTTCAATTAGAAGTAGTAATAAAAATAAAAGGGGGGTTGCTTAGTGCACTTTTTTAATACATAAAAACTAAAACTTTACATCAAGAGTCTAAGGGGGGAAAGTGGGCAAATCCAGAGCAAATCTACTGAAATTGTACCATCAGTCTTAAACCTCCAAAGGACTCAAACCCACAACAGGATCCAACCTTTAGGAGGTGCTGAAGACCCACAACTCCTAACAATTTTAATAGGAGTTGAAAGGTGCCCAGCACCTCAGCACGAGACCTACAATGACACAGGAGTGGTGTACTGCAGTGCATGGGGCTTCTGAAAGAGCACTTATCAATAATCAATAATAATGTTGTTAAATTTAAATTCAGTATTTGCTCATCTTTATTTTAACAGGCATTTTGATTTTAAAACGTCTTTATTTTGTCTTTCTATAAGATAATATCAGTAGGGATTTCACTACATACAGACTGTACTGCAAAATATGCATGGTCAGTTAGACACAATTTTTATTTTATTAGTCAAATATGAAACTTGATACCATGCTCATAACAATTTTAAAACTGTGATATTCTACAACAATGTAGCCATAAGCACTAAAAAAAAAAAAAAAAGAGGATGTGAAATGTATGGTCTAAAACGAATATAAATCAATCATTATGACAGAAGTAGCACTTATTTGAGAGTCAGAAGTGAACAAAATATTCTGTGTCAGCAAAATGTCTCCTGTCAAAACCTGCTCTTTAAAATTTCACTACAATGTGCTGAGACAAATGTCCTTTGCAACTCTGTATAGAGAGGCATGTTCTAAATCTTCATAATTCAAACCTCCTCTGTTTTCAGACAAAGAAGAAAGCTGTAAACAGTTATATATTCCTGTTGATGAAATAAACACAGTGCTTCTAACCACACCAAGTGCTAAATGCCACCATCTCCTCCATCCAACACTCAAAGAGGACAAATTGCATCTTTGAATTATCTACCCAAGTAAGTCCATGAAAGACATGTCAAGAGGTTTATCCCTTTTGTTCCTCTTATGACTGAATATTAATGCTCATGAAGGTTAAGGGGACATCAAAATGAAAGTATATGTTTATGGGCAGATCACTTAGCATTCTGGTAAGTAACAGCACAAGCTCCTTGTGCTGCATTGAGGATTATCTGAGTTGTGACCCACAGGTCTATGGAACAAGGATCAGAAGAGATGTATTTATGCCTCCTACATTCCATGTGCCCTGTTGTGACTTTTTTAAAGTTATGTATGTGACTCTTCCCCGCCCCCCCCCAGACCCCACCCCCCACCATGAATCCTCTTGCTGTATAAAAGGCTGGCAGATGTGTTGGCTGCATCATGTTCTGCTAGGAGAATGTCCACATCATGCCACGTTGTTCATGGCTGGCCACTGCTGTGCTCCCAGCACATGGCACATCCTTTTCTCTCCCTTCTGTAAACCCAGTAGGATTGCTGCCCCCTTCTTCCCCTTTGAATCCATGACTCCCTCAGCTCTTGCCCTAGAAGGCCCCCTGCCTTTGGTTAAATGATGAACATTCGGGAACGGTTACATCTCATAGCTAAGTTGTTTGGGCTAGTTTCCTCCCTTTCTTTTTCCCCTCTGAGTGCCTGACAAGTCTCCTGAGATATGCTCCAAAGACAGATATCACATGATTTCACTGAGAGCTGCATTATGTCACTTTTCAGTGTAAATTACATTTAAAAAGAGGACATGCAGCTAAATCAGATCAAAATCCTTCTCTAGTTGGGTTGACATTGCAAGTTTAACACCTTTTAAGTGGCTGCATTGTTTGTCTGTGCTGCCATAGTTTTAACATATACAGGATACTAGATTTAAAACTTTAAAAAGGTGAAAGATTCCAGTTTGTGTTATCATGCTGATGATAACACAATCTCTTACATTTTTTTCTGCAGTCTTCAAAATGAATTGGGGTCTGTCAAGTATTTACCGAGTGTCTGGACTGCGGTGAAATTGGCAAGAGTTACATGGTTACCTTCACAAAGGGAAAGCCAGCATTGTTCAACCCTCTGTTCTAAATTGGGCACAGTCTGCCATGTAGTCTAAAAATGCACTATGAAAAGGGCTGAGATCTACTGTAATTTTTCAACAAAACAAACCACAAATAACTGGGAAGGGCAGCAGTAAAACAAAGCACTAACTACAAAATAACAATGGGTCTCTGATTCAGAGCTCTATTTCTGCTAATGTTATAAAAATAAATGGTTAGGTTGAGAATTAAGAAATACCTAAAAACTGCAAATAAATATGTTGTTTTTCTGCAAAACAAGATAATTTTTCATAGCTAGTTTCTCCAGAATATGATGAACTCTTTTTCCTTGTGTTGTGCCTTAAGACATCATGTGCTTTTATCCCTTAGCAAAATATGAACCAGCTACTAGGTTGACAATGCCAAGAACCATGACAAAATGGATTATTAATGAGAAACTGATCTCCAGAACTCTATTAATTTATGTCTTCCTGTCGGATCCCAAAGATGTATCAGCCTTCTCACTCAAAGAAAAAAATGCCAACATTGTACTTTGTTTTAAAGTTCTTAGATGAAGAATTCATTATCCAAAGCACAGTTGTGTTATTTCAGTCTTCTTGTAGAATAAAGATTCTTTATCAAATAGCTAAGAAAGCTGCTGACAAGTGCGAGGATCTTGCAAAATATATTTACATCAAAAATTCAATGTGGAAACTTAGGTTTTTAACCTTTTTTCCCCTCCTCAGCAATACTCCTTTATGCATTCTGACCGATCAACACATTGAAAATGAAGACCTTGAAATTCCACATGTAAAAAATGGAGAAATACTAATGTGATGATTTTTTTAAAAAAAAATTATTAATTCCACTAATTATTCTGATGCAAAGGAAAATGAAACATGTAGGATATCTTTGTTAAGCACAAACAGCAAACAGACAAAATATTCTTAAACCTTTGGTGGGGGGGAATCTATCTAATCTGTGCTTATCATAATATTTATGAAATAAAAAACAGAGAGGAAAAATTGCTGTAATGTACTCTGGGTGACCTCTGCTTTCGAGAAAGAATGAAAACAGGCTTTTGCTTTTCAATCCCCATCAAAGTGGAGTTAAAGGAGGGACAGCATTCCCTTGCTCACTGCCATTAATCATTGCTTTCTTCAAGCAAGTGCGTATTAATTTCTGTCATCCCAAACATCATCGAGTATTGTTACAGCACCGTTCACTCCTCATTCACCACCAGTTGTTACCAGTTTCCCTACACCGAGCAGAGACAGGGTGAATCGTGTGGATTTCAGTGTTAGAGGCCTTTATCCCTGGGGTGCTGACACCAATTAAGCCATTTCAAGAAGAAATGAGAACAGGCGCAACCCTTCTATGTAACAAGAGCTTGCACCTAGCATTGGCAGGTTGCCATTTTCTGTTGCCTCACACTACAAAACACTCTGCCACATCCTTTGGAATTATACAGCATGTTTACCTTTAATCTTAGCAGTATCTTAGCTAATTTTTTTAGATCTGAAATGAAAAACTCAGTGTGGCAGATTTTGCAATCACATTTAAAGGCAACTCAGAATAATATTCCCAGATCTCAAAAAAAGCCTTAGGAAAAGGTTTATAAACTAAAAGTATATTTTCCCTATTGCAATATTTTTTAAAAAGTCAATAAAAATTAGTATTAGAGAGAGAAAGAGAGAGAAAGAAATGCATAGTATCAGAATGAGCTTGTGTTCCTTTGCTTAATACTAGCATTATATATATATACACAAATATATGGGACAACTGACTACAGTTTTACATTGCAATATAATAGATTTCCTATATATAAAAATTAACTGGGTACTCCAACATCAATAACAAAGTTCAAATTTGGTTAGTAATAAGCATCCTTATACTGTTGCATCTGCATCTGTTTCCTTTGGGGGTTTGCGGGAACTATAAAATTTCACATTTCATAAAAGTTACCTCGATCCCTAAAAATCAACACATTTAATGAGTTTAATTAATATCATTTGGTGCATTACTAAACAGCATGTAAAGATTTATCAAACTTGCTGGCAATATTGTTGATTTTTTCTGACCGCTTTAGATCTAATCATTCTCCTTGTTTTAGACATTTACATCTGCTTTTAAGTTTTTATGGTTGCCTGTTGGCAGGCAGCAAAGTGGAGCTGTCGATGCTGCTGCAGAATAATGCAAGGTTTGTTATGAATTAAATATTAGAAACCTTAACGCAGCGGCCAATAAGAATTATTTGCCTTATTAAAGCAGCAGAAGACGCTGATTAAATTTTCATTGCATTGCAGTCTTTTTCCCATTTCTGCTTTCAATTCATCATTCTAATGTATGAAAGGCTTGCCGAATAATGGCATGGGGACTTAATTTCTGGAATGCAAATATGGCAAAGAAAATACCATAAATACCCTCCCAGAAAACATTAAACAGTCAGTTCTAATTAAGTGAATACTAACTAAGTAAATATTCTCTTAAAGGAAAAAAAATAAGTCAAGATGTCATGAATTCCAAGACGACAAGCACTAGAAACTCACGCACACACAAATTATAATGCGCTTCGATTATCTGAATGTCATGGGGGCACTGACTATGTTTGGATCATCAAGGTTTTAGATATTCAAAGAAATTTTCATGATAATTAATTCATATCAGGGAACATAATGCTGTTT
>NC_140426.1:26447500-26527500 GCF_965140295.1 Lepidochelys olivacea | reverse complement strand
AACATCTCAGTGTTATTTAGTGCAATTACAAATATTCACTAAAAGCATGAAAAGCTTCTTTAATCAACAAACATTTGTAATCAGTGCTTTAAATATCCTGCCAGTTGTGTAATGGTATCTGTGAACGTTCACCAGCAAAGTAAAACACCAATCATTGTCTATTGTGGACAATGGTTTTTTTTGTTTTAAATCATTAAATAAAAATAAATATAAAATCAGGACCCTGTTTTCATTCTGCTACAGGACTGATTCAGAATAATATCATCCCCAATTAACATACAGAAAAGCAAATCCGCTAAGGAAAGCTTAATCTAGTTAGCCTTCAATAGGTGGGACATCATTTAGGAATACTATAATTTAAGTAATAATGGCCACTAGAAAGTGATTTGATTGCTATTTCCTATATTTCTTCATATATAACACATCATAGCAATTTTAATGATACTTACCATCTGCATAACATTTTACAACTTCAACATATAGTACAAACATTTGTTGATCAAGCTTCACAATGATCCTCAATAGGAAAATAATATCCCCATTTTATAGATGGGTCAGCTGAGACACAATGAAACCCTGGCCCCACTGAAGTCAGTGGCAAAATTTCCATTAACTTCAGTTTTGTCTCTAACTTCAGTGGGAACAAGATTAGGCTTCAAATGATTAAAATCCATAATTTTCAAGCTCCCAGTCCTGTATACTCTATATAGTAGATTACACTGCCTTTCAGTGCCCCATAATCTGCGTTATTAAGGATATAGTTAAGATAAGCCTGTTAATGTGTTCATTATTTAGCGTTTTTATTCAAGAGGTTGTAACGTGAAAGTGAACGTTTGCTGATTCTTGGCACATTAGGTTACTTCTTATGAGAAAATTTGGTTTTGTGGTTTCAGAAGCTATTCGGTTTCCCATCTAACTCCAAAATGGTTTCATTTTGTTAATGAAAGTTTTCAGGTTGTGAATTCCTAATGAAGATTTATTTGTTCAAGTAGTTCAGACGGTGGTGGGGATTAAAAATAACCAATTATTTCATTTATAAAAGCAGTTAATGGGCCAATATGATAACCACATTTCACAAAAAATGTAATAAGGATTCTTAATCAAAAGAGAGAGGTCTTTATTCTCCCCTCTATGGGCATGCTTGTACCTACTATTTATATTACTGGAAGTTACACATGAGCACAGACGCTGTGGTGTGCATGCCAGTTGCAATGACCTGATAATCTATATGGCTCTGAAGAAGTCACTATGGTTTATTGTGTCTTACGTTATGATGTTAAAAATTCCCCAGTAGTGTTAGAAATCAGCTGCCAGAACTATGGAGCCCCACACTGGGGCTTCTTTTTTAATTACTGGGGCTCATCACAAGCATGATCATTCTAAAACTACCCCCTGATTGGCTTTAAGATAATGATCTATGAAGGAGATGTGTACAATGGAGACATACAAACCTTCATATCCTACAAGCAATCAGGGAGAGGGCCAGAGATATTTTAAAAAATTTCATTGTCCTGCATTACTTCTGTTATATGTTTGTACATTTCCATAAGGGGAAACTGAACACCACAACTAGATAGATAGATGCATCCGATGAAGTGAGCTGTAGCTCACGAAAGCTTATGCTCAAATAAATTGGTTAGTCTCTAAGGTGCCACAAGTCCTCCTTTTCTTTTTGCGAACTATATTTAAGAGACACCAGAGTCTGAATTAAAGCCACAAGAGCCAGGAAATTTTGAGCTAAATCAGAGACTCTCTTTGACTCATCCCACAGTGCCATAATACTGCAGGGGTCTCAGCACAGTTATCTTACAACTCATATATACTCTAATAAATAGGTTCAATGGGTTGAGTTAAGGGCAGAGTTTAAGCATTAACTCAGAATTTCCTTGCTTTTATGGATTTAAGTCAACCCCTTAATGTTACTTCAAATATAGTTTTCTGGCAGTTGAATAAAATCTATGGCCAGTGTTACAACTTCTTCCTTCCCAAATGATCCCAAATATATCTCCAGTTTACATAAGACATAATGGAACACCCTACAACTGAGTTGGGATGATAAAAGCTCAAGGCCTGATTCCCCAGGTATCCACGCCTACGGCTGACTTCAGCTGTTCAGCACCTCTGAAATCAGGCCTTTGTTGTGCTAAAACTGGCAAGAACATCAGCCCAGTAATAGTTAGCACTGATCAGAGTTTACAATGCAAAGTTGTAAGGTATACCTGAAATAATGCCACAGAAATCAGATGACACAAAGAATTTGAATACTTTTCTTTTGTTCAGGTACAGTAACTGAGAATACAATGAAATTCTTCATGTTCAGTAGCTCCCATTAGATCAATTAATATTCAAAGAAAGCCTTTAACATGAAGTTTAAATAATCATAGAAAGAGAAAAAGAATCACCAATGTTCTAGAAGCTTCTCTAGACCTTTCAATCAATTTTATTTATATGCAAAACCAAGAGAAACTCAGAAAAAACAAAGCTCCTCCTGATGCTAAAGCTCTCAATTTACTGACAGGCAAATGGCTTCATGCTGCCACTTAATCTCATTTCTTGCATAATGCCCTCTAATTAGCATATCAAAGTGAATTAATACTTCTAGGGCATTAGCAATGGGAAAATCTGCTCCAGGCTTCACAATAGCAGTTAAGCAAGAGCCAAGAAATCCTCAAAAACACCACAAACCACTTTGCATTGCAAAACTGTTCAATTTATTTATCCTCTCTCTCTAAACACTTTTACCGCACACTGTTTTACTACTGTTCACCAAACAAAACGATAATTGCCAAAGTTACCAGCATCTGTAATGTCTGTTTAGAATCTTAATTTAGATTATGTAGTAGAAGATCTCTAGATACTTTCATTTGCTCTGTCATATATGTACACATATACTGAAAAATTGTTACTCTTTTCCGTTTTTTTTAAATTCTGAGTAATATTATTTAATCCATTTTTGTACCTACAATAAATAAATAAAAATCAAATCATACTTGAAAAGCCACTTGCTGGACAATGCAGACTAAGAGATTAGCTTTAAAGTTGATGCATAACATAAATATAACAAGAGGTTTTGACCTGTAAACACACAATAGAGAAACTCCCAAAATGATTGATTTGTAGTATTATATGACCCATGTTATTCAATGGATTCTGATATTGGTACAACAATTTCACATGACTGCGTAACTTGAAATAGGATTTCTCTTTAAAAAACAGAATTTAAATAAAAAACACTAAGATGAAATAAGAAAAATAAATTCATAATGATTTTGTTTATATACTTCTATGCAAAATGTCCTTTGTTTCAGCTCTCTTTAGCAACAAATATGCACTGCAACAGCTGCTGCATTAAATAATTTTTTATTTTAAAAAATCAGTCTAGTTTCAATAACAGATTATTTAGTTTGTAAAATATGTGTTATAATTTATAACCAAAGACTGAAGAGATCAGAAACTTCATAATCTCTGAACTAATTTATCACTCATCTCCAGAAGATTCTGTAAAAATTGGGCTACAAAGGAAACAAAAACAAAAACAAAAAAACAGAAAGCAACTCCAATACAAACAAAATAAAAAACAAACAAGTAAGCATAATCTAAGCCTTTGGATAGATCATAAGTGCTCATGGGAGGCTAGTAACAAGATGAGGAAGAAAATGTCAAGTTCAGTGGTGTTTGCTATGTTTCTATTTACAGCTTATAAACAATAAGAATAAAGTTTCGGAAGTCATACATTAAAATACTACAGCTATTTAGCTAGCATTTTCCCCCTTTCTAAAGAATATGTATAGCCCCTACTGAAAAATATAAATAGTATTCAAGCACAGAGCTTCGTTTCCCTTCATATGTAACTCCCTTGTTTACTTAGGTTGTAAAGATAACAGTGGAATAGCTCTGATGTCCAGCTGAAAAGCGTCATTCGTCAGTTTGGTTGATGTACTACTCTAACTTTATAAAAGCAGGAACTATAGGGGCTGACACAAACTTTAATAATTTATATTAAATATTGATGTGAATTATTTACTCTATTCATACTTAAAGACATGAATTGCCTACCAGAGAAAAGCAAATGTGACAAAAGGTCAACATGATGGTGAAAAAAGGCAGGCCGTGTCAGGCATGTGTTATCTGAACCATGCTGATCACCTTGATAAGCGAATAGCATTAAACATGACTGCTGAGAAAACAAACAAAGCATTCTTCTCATGGTGTCAATTCACAGAATACAAACAGCTACATCTAATTCCATCAATTATACAAGAAAAGAAAAACTCAAGTCCCTATTTATTTTAACTAGTTAGTATACGAACTTATTATTCATTCTTATTTTACTTAAAAATATTCATGTGACACAGAACTGTAAAACAGTTAAAAAAATTCAGAATAAATATAAGCTAAACAATCTCGCTTTATCGCATTATATATTAATAATATATATTGCATGTGTATTTAAACCTTTTATTACATTTGAAGCAATTTCATATTTTAATTCTGCATATACTTGTCTAAGGTAGATTGCAATATACATTAATGTTTCACACAAATTAATATTTAAATTGAATCAGGATAGCATAAGATCCAAATCATGGAAGTGTGTATCTTTCACTGAAAAATGTACAAACCTGGTTGACAAATCTATTAAATTTGTAAAATACGGGATGGCCTTGGATGGCTCGGATCACTATCTACTATTATATTTATATATACCAAATCAAAAATAAATTTAAATTACTGTGATGATAAAATAAACCTGGTGGTAGCTCACAATCATTTTAAAATATTTACAAATGTGCAAGTTTGTTTAATATTCAAGAACAAAATGAAACCCTCCAAAAATGAGGCAGAAAATAAAAGAATTACCTGCTCGTACTGAGTTAGTATTGAAAAATAGGTCTAATTTTATCTTGGGGGGGGAGGGGGGAGGGGAGATGGTCTGGAAACAGATCCTTGTAATCAAGTGAAAGCTTGTATGTTATTTAAATATATGAAGGAGCTCTAAAATGGCTTGGTGTAAAGGTAATATGCAGTAACAAGTCCTCTAAAACAAAAGGTCAGATGTATGGGGGGGAGGGGGAAATCACAAGAACCATTCTTTTTCTTGGCCAAAATAAATAAATTAGATAGATAAATAAATACATACATACATACATAAATCTCACATTGGCTAAAGAACCACCATGGAAATGGCACTTTGTCTCTATGTAGGTTTGGAACGGATGACAAAATGGCAACGAGATACTTAATTCAATTTAATTTTTACTAGTTGAACATTTATGAGGCGAAGTGATACCACTACCATTCAGGTGGTGTAAGTGGCGTAACGTACTATTGGATGTCATGAATTGGAATATGTTTAATCATAAATACTTTTAAAATATATCATTTAAGAATTCTGTGATGTTTTAGTTGATTGTTCCTTAAAATTCTGAATATTAAAAAGAAACAATCCCACATGGCAAGAAAGATGTAGATTTTTACTCCACATTGTTCACTTGCCAATCTAGTCGAAGGAAATTACAGATGACCCTCCAGAGCCTGATGAGGGCACAGGAGGACTGCATAGCCTATTTTTTAAAAAAATATCTCCATTGAATAACATCGCAATTTTAAAAATAGCGAACAGAGACATCATAACAATGTTACTATACCGCTCCACATTTCTCTCTGAACTTTTCATTAGGGATTGTTTTATTTTATTAAAAATGATTGGCATTATAGGATAGTTTTTAAATACTGCAAAGTTAAAATGAATTGAATGTAAGAAAGCAACCTTGCAGTTCAGTTAAAAAGATCCAAATTGAGGGAGGGGTTGATATTTTCAAATTCTTACTGCAAGAGGGAGAAAATATGAGGCCTTTCCAAGGCTGGTTAGATAATGGCCACTTTGGTTGATATACTGTGAAATCCTTAGAGGTGTTCCTGAAAACCGCCAAAGAATTGGGCCATGTAAGAGTTTTGCTGTGGAGTGAGGGCATGAGATAGCCCTTTAATCATCAGAATGGCGATGGATGGCTAGTTACAGTTGTAGCAATAAAAATAAAGGTTTCAGTTTACATGGTGAATAGCAAGAAATTAATCTCATTGTTAACTTCGCTATTCATCTGTTTTCCATATCTAAAAATCTTTTCATCCTCTGCAACAAAACTCTGCATGAAGGCAGAACATTTTTAATCATCATTTTTTCCCCCTCTCTCTTTAGACATAAAAAAATAGTTCAACCAGCCCAACCAGCCAAGCAGGCCTTTCTCTTCCCCTGCGGACACCTCCTGCAGTCGAGAAGTTCATTAAGTTTTATGATCTTCCCAAGTCAGTCCTGCTTATAAGCCTCAGAAAGGCCACAAATCTGGCAAACCATCAGGTATGCCATTAGGCATTACTAGTAAATGAATGCTATTTAGGGTTTGTGGTGACAGCAAATTAGGGTTTGGTTGGCAGCTGTCATTGTTTGGATTTTTTTTAACATAATTTTTAAAAACAACATAAAAAGGCAAGAGACTATGATGGTATAGATCATCTATCAGTACAGCGCAATAATATGGAATTCCACTGGGAAATAACTGCAATTCCCTAACCATTTTTAAGAACATCAGAATGAATATATTTCAGTTATATTTACATATGTAAATATAGTACTTCAGGTATAGAAATTTACTAAAGTGTAAAAATAATCAGATTCTGAATCTAAGCTTTTCTTAACAGTAAACAGTGTACATACAAAACGACATACATACATCAGACTATGATATCAATAGGAGGACAGAAAGATTGATACAAAGGTATGCAACAGATGTGACTCCAGATTCTGAAGTGACATCTATTAGAACAGATACAGATAAAAATGTAACACAACGCAGCCACTAGACAGACCTATTTTTCTTATCTTCCTATTTTACTAGAGGAGCTTCAGTAAAACTTTGGGGCTCAATTTTCTTTGTACTAATTAAATAAATAAGTGGCAGTTAGTCATCTTTATGAAAACCTGCTACCCAGTGGCTGCCTTTAGGAATGCACATACCAGTATATGTTTATTTGTTTGTTTTAAAGTTGATTTATATAGAACACAGTATTTTTTAAAATGTAAAAATAAATGTCAGATTAGATTTTGTAATTAATTACTTTGAACGTGATAAATATCTCACAGAAAAAAACTCTTCAGCTACCTACTTCTAAATAAGGCAGAGTGAAAAATCTTTAATAAACATAATGCATCTACTAACCCTTGAGGAAATGTATTTTGATATCTACAGGCATCTGATATGGTTAATTCACCTGAAACTGGGGGTTCCCCTAAACATTCTCTTTCTACCAATCTAGCAAAGTCCTCACTAGCTATGCTGAACAATAATAATCCACCAGCAAAGTATTAAAAATGAATGCAATTAAATATAAAAAGGTCTGCACAGTTGCATTTCTTAATTCCTTATTTGTGAAAAGACTTGACTGAAATTACACTTCATGCAAAGGCTAGATTCTTTCTGTCTCCTTAAACTAGGTAGAGATAAATCATGACAGTAATTTCCATTACTAACACCAAGGTAAACTTTTCCTCAGATTATAAATAATTAAATATTGAGGCACAATCCAATTGCATCTTGATTAAATTATTCTGAGCAAAAGGCAGTGAAGACCAATGGGGGAGAACCCCTACTTTAATTGCATCCCAAACTGTTTAACCTACAAATTCAGAACTGTTTGGCAATGAGTATTTGCACTTTTTTCTCATTGAAACAGATCAGAGAAAATATGCTAGAAATTTCTTTCATATTTTCTTTGCTTTGGTAACACTTACTAATGTCTATACAGTCATTTAATCTCAACTGGGAGATCCTGAGTGAATATGCCCCTATGGGAACAGTTTGGAGGGGGGTGGATTTACCTCCATCAATCACTCAGTGCATAATCCTATCCTTTCCCAGTTGCTGGGGCTGGCAGGATCTCGCCTTTGGCCAGACGGACGCCTTCACTCTTTGTTGGCTCTTAGCTATTTTACAAAAGAGATAACTTGCAAACTTGGCTCCACAAGTCAAGACACAAAAGCAAGATCTCAATTTACAAATTATCACTGAAATCCCCAGAAACATCTGAAATCACAAAATCTCTTCCCTTGTCAGTTTCCTTCTCGCTTCTGAAACAGCAATGGCCTTACCAAGCACACACTGCCAGTAATCCCTGTTTCTGAAAAGACTTGTTTTTAATTCTCAACTCACCTCTGACATGTGGTTGACTATACTTTCCTTTCAAAGCAGTGAGGCTAAGCCCTGTGCAAATAAGTGATCGCAGGACCTACGCCTTCTTAATTGAAATCTGCCTGCTGCAAAATGTCTAAACATCAAAGGCAGGTTGCTTGGTTAGCTCTGGAGCTGGCTGGGCAAAAAGTTTAGAAAAAGACAAGAAAACAAATATGAACCAAAAGGAGGGGTGGGGGTTAACTGTGATCAAGGCACAAAGGGTGTATGTGTGTGGCGTAGAGAGGGGGGAAATCATTCCCTTATCCAGAGCAATATAATGCAATATAAAGCAGAATCAATCTTAATATTCACAACACAGTCAATACCCCAGTGCTTAGCTGTCAGCAGAAACTGAAGTGGAGTCCTGATAGCAAGGAAACCTTTGGACATGAATTTACTGAAAACTATGTACTTTTAGGTTTCTTAGTTAAGATTCACTGTGATTTAATGTTTGATGTCTTATTCTGTAGTCATATGTAATTTTTTTAATCTTCAGACTGCAATTGAAAACTATAATTTTAAAGAGCAACTAAAAAGCTAGTATACAGATTTTGTAAAAAAAGTTAGTCAGACCTTAATAATGCTCTTGCTTCTCATAATATTACATACAATACTTTTCAAAATCCTCCCCTCTAAAAAGCGATTAATTTTTCTCCAGTCAGTGGGGTCAAAGAACATACCCACAAGCTGCTATAAAGTTTAAATGTGTCTTAACAAAATTAATTTGTCAACGCTTTTGGGAAGAAAAATTCTGGTGTTTAAAATATTATTGCACCAAAAAAAATATTAAGACTTTGCTGTGCTCCCTACAGACAAATACTGGCAGAAAGCATTCAACAACTTTTACACTCTAAACTTCACTCCCTACAGTGTAGGTGCTAATGCTATCCTCAGAATCAACAGCATTTTTGTTCTGTTTTCTCTGAAAATGTGGCACATCCAGACAGAATTGTATATTTAGACATGTTACTGCTTACAAAGTTTACTGCTCCTTTAACATGTTCGGTATTATATGAAGAAATAATTTTTGTAGAGCACATATATATGATTAATGTTTGTACAGCTCTTGAAAGATGAAAAGTGCTATTTACATGGTAAGAGTTATTGTTATAAAAGAAATATTCTGTATCTAGGTTGAACCCCTAATGCACTTTTAACCTGAATGTGTAGAACAAGTTCAAGAACTAGAATTCTAAATAATACACTGTTAAAATGGGCATTACATTTTGTTACCACAGTTACCTGAAATGCTCTTTTCAAAATCTTATTTGTAAGATATAGAACAACTGTAAATATATAAAAGTATATGTTACTAACTTGCTTCTACCCTTTTTTTATTCCATATAATTGAAATACATTTTTTAGAAAACTTCAGGAGTGTTTTTTGCTGTAATTTTTTGTCTACAGAGATATGGATATGAATAGCAATATCTACAGACAGAAATACTCATGTACATATATAACCCTCAAAAGGTAAATGTACATAAAAATAAATGTATTATATACAACAGGTATATCCGTATGTATGTGAACATGTGTGGACACATTTATACACACACATCCTTTAGCGTTTCTTAAGACTACAGTTAATTTCCTACATAATGTACTAGTTTGAATCTGTCACCCGAATGTGTCCAACAACATATTTAAGGTGGCCCGAGTCAAGCAGAAAGTTGCCGGCTATGTTGTTCCCTTGCTCTCTACTCTGCATTGCAATTGGCTTCTCCAATCTCACATTGCTCCTTTAAGAAATTGACATACAAACAAGGCAGAGAGAGCCTGGTTGCTCGGTGTTACTTCCCTGATTGCAGCCAGAGGGGGAATTTACTCTGTGGACGGTGACACACGATCATTTTCATCTACATTTCATTTTACATCGGGATTATGAATTGTAAAATTTGCTCCAGATTTATTACATTGTCCCTCTCCCCTCCCCTCCCAAGATCAGAAGCAGGAAAGGAGGCAATGATCAAAGATGGCTGCGGTGCCTAAAGCAGCTCCCAGGCTCGCAGAAGCTAAGCTTCGAGAAGTATTGCAATGTTTACCTATTTGGAGTTCGATTTAAAGCCACGTTACTCCTGGGCTCTTACCTGTTTTCTCTTTGATTTCACACAGGACACTGAACAGAGCAGGCTTCATTCTGTGGCAGTTCAGTGCATGCTTTCTGAAAAACAGGAAAAAACAAATGTATTAACAAAAGCTATTTGATAATATGGCGTCTTTCCACAGTAAAATGATTTAATTGTGTCTCTGCATTTTACTGTTCATATATTCCATGCAAAGTAATAGGAAGTAAAGTTAATTACAAGTGACAAGGAATCTTTGGCTACAGCTTTTGGCTGCGAGTGGGGGAGGTACATATTTGCCCTGTAGGCTACCAGGCAACATAATCATATTGTGTGAAAAGTAGCAAACATTAACAAGAAATGTGAGGATATTTAAATTCAGGGACAAGAGGAGCAAACAAAAGGGAGTTTCAAATGCCTTCTCATTTATCCCCAAGGCAGGGACTTGGTGACAAGTAAAAGATCCAGGTAGCCCCAGCCTGCCTGCCACTTGCAGACTTGTGACACTCATAGAAGTTTGGTTTTAAAGCCGTGTTTAAATGGTTTCTTTTCATCTGTTTATTTTAAAGTCAAATTAGCTTTATGTAAATTTCCCGGTATACTAAGTGTATAAATCAAAGCCTGTCTCGAGTACTTTCCATTCCTCTGCATTAGAACTGATTTGTTAAAGGGGAGAACTTCCAGAGTTCATATTCTTTGTTTTGTATTTACTGTGATTTCAAACATTGAAGGTTTTCTCCCTGAAGCAATATCTTGTCACCTTTGTAATTCATCTGCCACTACTTCAGGGGCAGGAGAGAAGGAAAGAAAAAAGTTACTTTTCTTAACAAGAAATCAAAGTCTCGCGAAGAACAAATATTGCGGGATGGTGATTTTTAAATGAGTGTCAGCCAGATAGTGTCTAAAGACATGGAAATGAAAATGGGAATGTATGAGCAACAGCCTTCTACGCATAGGTGTAAATCAAATGGAACAGAAAAAAAATGGTACAAGCATCACATATTTATATTTTACAAATAATTAATAGCAACTTTGATTTTGCCTTTGCTGCTTGAAATTTCTCCTACAGTATTAAGTTGCTCTAATTGTGAGACGCCTGGTCTCTGCAGAGGAGCAGGAGGGAGAGAAACAAAAACCACACACACACACAAAAAGACAAGGTTTAATTAGACGAAACCAACTTTGCTTGTGCCTCATCCAGGCTTTGGTCAGTGATGGTCATGATCTGATGGAGGATGTCTCCGATGTCCTGCTTTCTGCCGTCGCCGTCTGCCCCTTCATGTCCATGGGGAGGAGGCAGAGCCATCCCCCCCTGCACCGAGTGGCCAGCCAGGTTCACACCGGCCAGAGTCTGCAACATCCTGGACTGATCATCCATACCTCCTACCGCAGCCCAATCAATGCACTTTCAGAGATAGCAGCAGGAGAAACGGCAAAAACAGCCTCACAATCAGAGGAAGGAGGTTTGTGCTTAGAAAAGAAAATGCAAATAAATCTCTGGCTCTTGTAGTCAATTTCAGTTCCTGTTTGTTGTTATTTTGCTCTCGCAAATTAAAAAAAAAATAAATCAGTATTTAGTATTTCACCGGATCTCAGTTGTTTATTCCACTCTCTTCTTTCCAGTGCAGTAAATCGCTCGCTTCTTTAGTTACAATCTTCTTTCATCATAATAATATTTGTGGCTTAAATAAATGAGTTGATGAGGTTTCTGCAGTTCTCTCTCTCGTACAATCTTCCTCCAAAGCTTTTTTCTTTCTCTCTTCCTCTTTTTTATTTTTATTGTTTTTTGTCTTTCCTCCACTTGTCCAAAAAACAAAAAAAATCTTCTTCGTAAAAAAAGGCAAATTAAAAAAACACAAAAAACTTGCTTTCAAATCCTTAAAAAGTTAAGAGGGTGGCAAACAGCAAAAACCACAACAAACCAAGCAAACACCCCCATCCCCAAATTGCAACATTAAAAAAAGCCCACGAAAACACAAACACAGATGAAAAAAATTAATTGCCCTCCCCCCCAAAAAAATAACAAACGATCCCAAGTCTGTACAATGGGGGCAAAATTGCAGCTATCAAAAGTTTGAACTTGTGCAAAGAAAAGAGCGGAAATAAAGGGGAAAGAACTGTAAAAAAATTAATTACACACTCTCTGCAAAGCAATGTGCAAAAATATCAGCCAGCTGGAATTTATGAGCCCAGCAGCCCAGTGACTGTGTGTGTTTTATGTTGTTTGATGGCCGCTTTGGTGAGGGATTGACAGTCTGCCAATGCCACTCACTCACCCTGCAGACGTGTCACCCTGTGAAGGAGGAGAGAGGCAGAGAGAGAGCGCGAGCGAGGGGACGTGGGAGCCAAGCGGAGCCACGCCCCCTGCCCTCCCCTTCCCCCTCCCCTTCGGGGAGAGCGCTCCCCCTGCTGCTCCTGAGAGAGACCTGGGCGCCTCGCCGGAGCCACGCCCACTCCCGCCCCCGCCCCGCCTGGAAAGAGGGACCCGAGAGACCACGCCCCTCTGCTCCCCCCCCACGAGCCTCTCCCACCCACAACCCCCCTCCCCGCGTCCCTGCTCCCCCCCCGACCTCCCACCCCGCCCAGTGCGCGGTCACCCCCAGCCCTCCCCACACTGACCCTCTCCCACCCCTCCCTCCGTCCTGTCACCCCCACACTGACCCTCCCCACACTGACCCTCTCCCACCCCTCCCTGCGTCCTGTCACCCCCACACTGACCCACTCTCCCACCCCTCCCTGCGTCCTGTCACCCCCACACTGACCCTCCCCACACTGACCCTCTCCCACCCCTCCCTGCGTCCTGTCATCCCCACACTGACCCTCCCCACACTGACCCTCTCCCACCCCTCCCTGCGTCCTGTCACCCCCACACTGACCCACTCTCCCACCCCTCCCTGCGTCCTGTCACCCCCACACTGACCCTCCCCACACTGACCCTCTCCCACCCCTCCCTGCGTCCTGTCACCCCCACACTGACCCTCCCCACACTGACCCTCTCCCACCCCTCCCTGCGTCCTGTCACCCCCACACTGACCCACTCTCCCACCCCTCCCTGCGTCCTGTCACCCCCACACTGACCCTCCCCACACTGACCCTCTCCCACCCCTCCCTGCGTCCTGTCACCCACACACTGACCCTCCCCACACTGACCCTCTCCAACCCCTCCCTGCGTCCTGTCATCCCCACACTGACCCTCCCCACACTGACCCTCTCCCACCCCTCCCTGCGTCCTGTCACCCCCACACTGACCCACTCTCCCACCCCTCCCTGCGTCCTGTCACCCCCACACTGACCGTCCCTCCCCTCCTCCCAGTGTCCTGTCACCCCCCAGCCCTCCCCACACTGACCCTCTCCCACCCCTCCCTGCGTCCTGTCACCCCCACACTGACCCTCCCCATACTGACCCTCTCCCACCCCTCCCTGCGTCCTGTCACCCCCACACTGACCCACTCTCCCACCCCTCCCTGCATCCTGTCACCCCCACACTGACCCTCCCCACACTGACCCTCTCCCACCCCTCCCTGCGTCCTGTCACCCCCACACTGACCCTCCCCACACTGACCCCCTCCCACCCCTCCGTGCGTCCTGTCACCCCCACACTGACCCACTCTCCCACCCCTCCCTGCGTCCTGTCACCCCCACACTGACCGTCCCTCCCCTCCTCCCAGTGTCCTGTCACCCCCCAGCCCTCCCCACACTGACCCTCTCCCACCCCTCCCTGCGTCCTGTCACCCCCACACTGACCCTCCCCATACTGACCCTCTCCCACCCCTCCCTGCGTCCTGTCACCCCCACACTGACCCACTCTCCCACCCCTCCCTGCGTCCTGTCACCCCCACACTGACCCTCCCCACACTGACCCTCTCCCACCCCTCCCTGCGTCCTGTCACCCCCACACTGACCCTCCCCACACTGACCCTCTCCCACCCCTCCCTGCATCCTGTCACCCCCACACTGACCCACTCTCCCACCCCTCCCTGCGTCCTGTCACCCCCACACTGACCCTCCCCACACTGACCCTCTCCCACCCCTCCCTGCGTCCTGTCACCCCCACACTGACCCTCCCCACACTGACCCTCTCCCACCCCTCCCTGCGTCCTGTCACCCCCACACTGACCCTCCCCACACTGACCCTCCCCCACCCCTCCCTGCGTCCTGTCACCCCCACACTGACCCACTCTCCCACCCCTCCCTGCGTCCTGTCACCCCCACACTGACCGTCCCTCCCCTCCTCCCAGTGTCCTGTCACCCCCCAGCCCTCCCCACACTGACCCTCTCCCACCCCTCCCTGCGTCCTGTCACCCCCACACTGACCCTCCCCATACTGACCCTCTCCCACCCCTCCCTGCGTCCTGTCACCCCCACACTGACCCACTCTCCCACCCCTCCCTGCGTCCTGTCACCCCCACACTGACCCTCCCCACACTGACCCTCTCCCACCCCTCCCTGCGTCCTGTCATCCCCACACTGACCCTCCCCACACTGACCCTCTCCCACTCCTCCCTGCGTCCTGTCACCCCCACACTGACCCTCCCCACACTGACCCTCTCCCACCCCTCCCTGCGTCCTGTCACCCCCACACTGACCCACTATCCCACCCCTCCCTGCGTCCTGTCACCCCCACACTGACCCTCCCCACACTGACCCTCTCCCACCCCTCCCTGCGTCCTGTCACCCCCACACTGACCCACTCTCCCACCCCTCCCTGCGTCCTGTCACCCCCACACTGACCCTCCCCACACTGACCCTCTCCCACCCCTCCCTGTGTCCTGTCACCCCCACACTGACCCTCCCCACACTGACCCTCTCCCACCCCTCCCTGCGTCCTGTCACCCCCACACTGACCCTCCCCACACTGACCCTCTCCCACCCCTCCCTGCATCCTGTCACCCCCACACTGACCCACTCTCCCACCCCTCCCTGCATCCTGTCACCCCCACACTGACCGTCCCTCCCCTCCTCCCAGTGTCCTGTCACCCCCCAGCCCTCCCCACACTGACCCTCTCCCACCCCTCCCTGCGTCCTGTCACCCCCACACTGACCCACTCTCCCACCCCTCCCTGCGTCCTGTCACCCCCACACTGACCCTCCCCACACTGACCCTCTCCCACCCCTCCCTGCATCCTGTCACCCCCACACTGACCCACTCTCCCACCCCTCCCTGCGTCCTGTCACCCCCACACTGACCCTCTCCGACCCCTCCCAGCGTCCTGTCACCCCCTCACTGATCCTCCCCACACTGACCCTCTCCCACCCCTCCCAGCGTCCTGTCACCCCCTCACTGACCGTCCCTCCCCTCCTCCCAGTGTCCTGTCACCCCCCAGCCCTCCCCACACTGACCCTCTCCCACCCCTCCCTGCGTCCTGTCACCCCCACACTGACCCACTCTCCCACCCCTCCCTGCGTCCTGTCACCCCCACACTGACCCTCTCCCACCCCTCCCTGCGTCCTGTCACCCCCACACTGACCCTCCCCACACTGACCCTCTCCCACCCCTTCCTGCGTCCTGTCACCCCCACACTGACCCTCTCCCACCCTGACCCTCTCCCACCCCTCCCTGCGTCCTGTCACCCCCACACTGACCCTCCCTCCCCTCCTCCCAGTGTCCTGTCACCCCCCAGCCCTCCCCACACTGACCCACTCTCCCACCCCTCCCTGCGTCCTGTCACCCCCACACTGACCCTCCCTCCCCTCCTCCCAGTGTCCTGTCACCCCCACACTGACCCTCCCTCCCCTCCTCCCAGTGTCCTGTCACCCCCCAGCCCTCCCCACACTGACCCACTCTCCCACCCCTCCCTGCGTCCTGTCACCCCCACACTGAACCTCCCTCCCCTCCTCCCAGTGTCCTCTCACCCCTCAGCCCCCACACTGACCCTCCCTCCCCTCCTCCCAGTGTCCTGTCACCCCCACACTGACCCTCCCCACACTGACCCTCTCCCACCCCTCCCTGCGTCCTGTCACCCCCACACTGACCCTCCCTCCCCTCCTCCCAGTGTCCTGTCACCCCCCAGCCCTCCCCACACTGACCCTCTCCCACCCCTCCCTGCGTCCTGTCACCACCACACTGACCCTCCCTCCCCTCCTCCCAGTGTCCTGTCACCCCCCAGCCCCCACACTGACCCTCCCTCCCCTCCTCCCAGTGTCCTGTCACCCCCAGACCCCACACTGACCCACTCTCCCACCCCTCCCAGCGTCCTGTCACCCCCACACTGACCCTCCCTCCCCTCCTCCCAGTGTCCTGTCACCCCCCAGCCTCCACACTGACCCACTCTCCCACCCCTCCCTGCGTCCTGTCACCCCCACACTGACCCTCCCTCCCCCCTCCCAGTGTCCTGTCACCCCCACACTGACCCTCCCTCCCCTCCTCCCAGTGTCCTGTCACCCCCACACTGACCCTCCCCACACTGACCCTCTCCCACCCCTCCCTGCGTCCTGTCACCCCCATACTGACCCTCCCTCCCCTCCTCCCAGTGTCCTGTCACCCCCCAGCCCTCCCCACACTGACCCTCTCCCACCCCTCACTGAGTCCTGTCACCCCCACACTGACCCTCCCTCCCCTCCTCCCAGTGTCCTGTCACCCCCCAGACCCCACACTGACCCTCTCCCACCCCTCCCAGCGTCCTCTCACCCCCACACTGACCCTCCCTCCCCTCCTCCCAGTGTCCTGTCACCCCCCAGCCCTCCCCACACTGACCCTCTCCCACCCCTCCCTGCGTCCTGTCACCCCCACACTGACCCTCCCTCCCCTCCTCCCAGTGTCCTGTCACCCCCCAGCCCCCACACTGACCCTCCCTCCCCTCCTCCCAGTGTCCTGTCACCCCCACACTGACCCTCCCTCCCCTCCTCCCAGTGTCCTGTCACCCCCCAGACCCCACACTGACCCACTCTCCCACCCCTCCCAGCGTCCTCTCACCCCCACACTGACCCTCCCTCCCCTCCTCCCAGTGTCCTGTCACCCCCCAGCCTCCACACTGACCCACTCTCCCACCCCTCCCTGCGTCCTGTCACCCCCACACTGACCCTCCCTCCCCTCCTCCCAGTGTCCTGTCACCCCCCAGCCTCCACACTGACCCTCCCTCCCCTCCTCCCAGTGTCCTGTCACCCCCCAGCCCTCCCCACACTGACCCTCTCCCACCCCTCCCTGCGTCCTGTCACCCCCACACTGACCCTCCCTCCCCTCCTCCCAGTGTCCTGTCACCCCCCAGCCCCCACACTGACCCTCCCTCCCCTCCTCCCAGTGTCTTGTCACCCCCACACTGACCCTCCCTCCCCTCCTCCCAGTGTCCTGTCACCCCCCAGACCCCACACTGACCCACTCTCCCACCCCTCCCAGCGTCCTGTCACCCCCACACTGACCCTCCCTCCCCTCCTCCCAGTGTCCTGTCACCCCCCAGCCTCCACACTGACCCACTCTCCCACCCCTCCCTGCGTCCTGTCACCCCCACACTGACCCTCCCTCCCCTCCTCCCAGTGTCCTGTCACCCCCCAGCCTCCACACTGACCCACTCTCCCACCCCTCTCTGCGTCCTGTCACCCCCCACACTGACCGTCCCTCCCCCCTCCCAGTGTCCTGTCACCCCCACACTGACCCTCCCTCCCTTCCTCCCAGTGTCCTGTCACCCCCACACTGACCCTCCCTCCCCTCCTCCCAGTGTCCTGTCACCCCCAGCCCCCACACTGACCCTCCCTCCCCTCCTCCCAGTGTCCTGTCACCCCCCAGCCTCCACACTGACCCACTCTCCCACCCCTCCCAGTGTCCAGTCACCCCCACACTGAACCTGCCTCCCTTCCTCCCAGCGTCCTCTCACCCCCACACTGACCCTCCCTCCCCTCCTCCCAGCGTCCTGTCACCCCCACACTGACCCTCCCTCCCCTCCTCCCAGTGTCCTGTCACCCCCCAACCCCCACACTGACACACTCTCCCACCCCTCCCAGCGTCCTGTCACCCCCACACTGACCCTCCCTCCCCTCCTCCCAGTGTCCTGTCACCCCCCGGCCCCCACACTGACCCACTCTCCCACCCCTCCCAGTGTCCTGTCACCCCCACACTGACCCTCCCTCCCCTCCTCCCAGTCTCCTGTCATCCCCAGCCCCCCAACCCTCCCTCCAGTCCCTCCCCCATGTCCTGTCACCTCCCCCACACTGACCATTCTTCCCTCCCCCCACGGGTACCTCCCCACCGTATCATCTCCCTCCCCTCTTCCCCCCCAAGGTTCCCAACCCCAGATTCTCCCTCCCCCCCGCACCCCGCATCACGCTCTTCCCTCTAGATCCCACCCCCCCTCAGGTAAATCCCACCCAGTCCTCACCACGCCCCTTTCCAAACGCCCCGCCCCTAATCAGGCTGCAGGCCCCGCCCTTTGGGCGTGGCCGCCGTCGCGGCATCCGCTCTCTCTGGTCTCTGCTGGGCAGGCCCGACTGAAGCCTCCCCCAGGGCTCACCCTGCAGCGCAGCCGGGGCCCGAGCCGCTCCGAGCACTCGGAGGGTGGGGCCTTCCCAACAAGCTGCGAATTCGCTGTCCAATCAGAGCAGGACTGAGCGAGCACACTGCCAATCAGAACGCGCGGGGCGGGGCCCACTCCGCCGTGGCCTGGAGCCCTGCCCCTTCCGCGCGAAACTTGGGATTGGAGTGTTCGAACCGTCACGTGGCACGGGGCGAAGGGCGCTGCGGTCCCGCCCTCTTTGTTACTATGGCAACAGTGGGGGGGGCGTCGCGCTACTTTCTATCACCGCCTCAGCTGCCCGCTGGCCTGGCTGCGGGGGACTTGCCGGCTCCCCCCCGCCCCCCGTCCTCGGGGCTCGGGCCCGTGGGGTGCCCGGCTCCCCCCTCCTCGCCCCCCGTCCTCGGGGCTCGGGCCCGTGGGGTGCCCGGCCCCCCCCGCCCCCCGTCCTCGCGGCTCGGGCCCGTGGGGTGCCCGGCCCCCCCCCGCCCCCCGTCCTCGGGGCTCGGGCCCGTGGGGTGCCCGGCTCCCCCCTCCTCGCCCCCCGTCCTCGGGGCTCGGGCCCGTGGGGTGCCCGGCCCCCCCCCGCCCCCCGTCCTCGGGGCTCGGGCCCGTGGGGTGCCCGGCCCCCCCCCGCCCCCCGTCCTCGGGGCTCGGGCCCGTGGGGTGCCCGGCTCCCCCCTCCTCGCCCCCCGTCCTCGGGGCTCGGGCCCGTGGGGTGCCCGGCCCCCCCCGCCCCCCGTCCTCGCGGCTCGGGCCCGTGGGGTGCCCGGCTCCCCCCTCCTCGCCCCCCGTCCTCGGGGCTCGGGCCCGTGGGGTGCCCGGCCCCCCCCGCCCCCCGTCCTCGGGGCTCGGGCCCGTGGGGTGCCCGGCTCCCCCCTCCTCGCCCCCCGTCCTCGGGGCTCGGGCCCGTGGGGTGCCCGGCTCCCCCCTCCTCGCCCCCCGTCCTCGGGGCTCGGGCCCGTGGGGTGCCCGGCCCCCCCCGCCCCCCGTCCTCGGGGCTCGGGCCCGTGGGGTGCCCGGCTCCCCCCTCCTCGCCCCCCGTCCTCGGGGCTCGGGCCCGTGGGGTGCCCGGCCGCCCCCCGTCCTCGCGGCTCGGGCCCGTGGGGTGCCCGGCTCCCCCCCCCGCCCCCCCCGTCCTCGGGGCTCGGGCCCGTGGGGTGCCCGGCTCCCCCCTCCTCGCCCCCCGTCCTCGGGGCTCGGGCCCGTGGGGTGCCCGGCTCCCCCCTCCTCGCCCCCCGTCCTCGGGGCTCGGGCCCGTGGGGTGCCCGGCCCCCCCCGCCCCCCGTCCTCGCGGCTCGGGCCTGTGGGGTGCCCGGCTCCCCCCCCCGCCCCCCCGTCCTCGGGGCTCGGGCCCGTGGGGTGCCCGGCTCCCCCCCGCCCCCCGTCCTCGGGGCTCGGGCCCGTGGGGTCCCCGGCTCCCCCCGCCCTCGGGGCTCGGGCCCGTGGGGTGCCCGGCCCCCCCCCGCCCCCCGTCCTCGCGGCTCGGGCCCGTGGGGTGCCCGGCCCCCCCCCGCCCCCCGTCCTCGCGGCTCGGGCCCGTGGGGTGCCCGGCTCCCCCCCCGCCCCCCGTCCTCGGGGCCCCGGCCTGTGGGGTGCCCAGCTCCCCCCCCGCCCCCCGTCCTCGGGGCTCGGGCCCGTGGGGTGTCCGGCTCCCCCCCCCGCCCCCCGTCCTCGGGGCCGTGGGGTGCCCGGCTCGCCCCCCGTCCTCGGGGCTCGGGCCCGTGGGGTGCCCAGCTCCCCCCCCGCCCCCCGTCCTCGGGGCTCGGGCCCGTGGGGTGCCCGGCTCCCCCCTCCTCGCCCCCCGTCCTCGGGGCTCGGGCCCGTGGGGTGCCCGGCTCCCCCCCCGCCCCCCGTCCTCGGGGCTCGGGCCCGTGGGGTGCCCGGCTCCCCCCCCGCCCCCCGTCCTCGGGGCCGTGGGGTGCCCGGCTCGCCCCCCGTCCTCGGGGCTCGGGCCCGTGGGGTGCCCAGCTCCTCGTCACCACCCGTCCTTGGGGCTCGGGCCCGTGGGGTGTTCGGCTCCGCCCCCGCCCCCCGTCCTTGGGCTCGGGCCCGTGGGGTGCCCGGCTCCCCTCCGCCCCCCGTCCTCGGGGCCGTGGGGTGCCCGGCTCGCCCCCCGTCCTCGGGGCTCGGGCCCGTGGGGTGCCCAGCTCCTCGTCACCACCCGTCCTCGGGGCTCGGGCCCGTGGGGTCCCCGGCTCCCCCCTCCTCGCCCCCCGTCCTCGGGGCTCGGGCCCGTGGGGTGCCCGGCTCCCCCCCCGCCCCCCGTCCTCGGGGCCGTGGGGTGCCCGGCTCGCCCCCCGTCCTCGGGGCTCGGGCCCGTGGGGTGCCCAGCTCCTCATCACCACCCGTCCTTGGGGCTCGGGCCCCTGGGGTGTCCGGCTCCGCCCCCGTCCTCGGGCCCGTGGGGTGCCCGGCTCCCCCTCACCCCCCAGCAGTGGGGCTCGGGCCCGTGGGGTGCCCAGCTCCTCGTCACCACCCGTCCTTGGGGCTCGGGCCCATGGGGTTCCTGGCTCCCCCTCAACTCCCCGTTGTTGGGGCTTGGGATGCCCAGATCCCGCTCGGACCCATGGGGTGTCCGGCTCCCCTTCAACCCCCCATCATTGGACTTGGGGTGCCTAGCTCCATCTCACCTCCCCCTCATCCTTGGGGCTCTGACCAGTGGGATGCCCCACACACACCCCCACCCGTCCCTGGGGCTCAGGACCCATAGGGTGGCTGGCTCCCCCTTTCTCTCACTAGTGATGAATCAGGGTTAGTTGCAGACCCTTGGCCCTCCCACCCCTCCTTTTCTGGCTCCCCAGTCTCTCCCTGCTTGGCCCAACCCTTGTCTGTCTCAAGAGATCTGGCCAGTTTTATTGTTTCCTTGTTGGGACTAGCTCTGAAAATTGACCCCACCAGCCTGAAAATCCTACTAATGCCTGGAAATGGGCTTTGTGCCATAGACCTTGACCTCAAGATGCTCATAGGTTTGCTGGGGGCCCCACTGACATAGAAAGGGTGCTCTGCCTTTTCTCTGTCCTTGGCAAATACAATCATGCCCTGCTCATATCCGTTTAAAATGCATCTGCAAAGATAATTTTTCCTAGATTGTCACTTTGATCACGTCACCCCTTTGAATCCTTCCATTGGTACCCTCTTCTCTATCATAAGCTACTTGTCTTCAGTTTCAAGGTCCTTCATGGCTTATCCCCATCCTACCCATCATTTCTCATTCACTATCAAGATGTCAACTCCACCTTGCTCATTGACACCACCCTCCATGGTCCACTTGTTAAATTTTAAAACAAGCACCTTTGTGCCTTTGCTAGTGCTGCCCCTCATCTGCAGGGAGGATCTCCCTGCAAACATCCACCAAGCTACCCCATTAACCTCCTAAAACTCACCTTTGCCACGATGCCTGCAAAAAATGGACAGTAGTTAGGCCACTGGTGTTCTGAAACCAGTCAGTCATATTGACCAATATTGTCTCATTGTTTCCTTGTATTCCCCTGTGTGTCTCTATCCATCTGTTGTCTCTTGTCTGATGCTTTGATTGTAAGCTCTTGGGGGCAGGGACTGCCTTTTATTGTGTTTGTACAGCACCAAGTACAACAGGGTTGTGGTTCGTGACTAGGGATCATTGCTGCTATGGTAATACAAATAATAAATAATATGTGCCAACTGCTCATGTACAGATTATAATAATTACAATTTGTTGCAACAATTGGTCATTATCTTTTCTTTAATACAACTTCTTTTCTTCTATACCGCATGTAACGTGTTTTTCAGTTACATTCAACTGTGGAAAATTTGAAGGAAGTAGCAAACCATATCTGAGGTGAGAGATCCAAATCTTTTGATGACCTATAACTCGAATAGTTGGGCTAGATAAACGGGTTTTTGGCCTGCAAATTGCTGGGTTAATTGTGAAGGCCAACCAACTTTCTACAAAGTATGAAGAAAATTAGTCAAAGTTACAAGAGGCATAAAAGTGGATTTACAATGTAACCTGCTTGCCCCCTCAACTATGGAGAGACTGTACGTGTGCCAGGGTTGTTAAAAAATCAACAGGTATTTACATCAGGTCACACAGGGTGTCTGTAGTAAAGCTGGGAATAGAACCCAGATCTCTTCTCAGAAACCTATTTAAAATTTGTAACTACCCCACTTTTCTTTATAAAAATTAATCTGAAAGGAGTTTTATAAACATGAATATCCTCTATTACTTGTAGTATATTTTTCATATTTTTGATTATATTAAATACCATTTGCGATACTTTTAAATTTGGTTTTCCTATTTAAATAATTTTATTTGCATTTTGAAGCAGTTATTATATAGCACATTTAATTCTAATATTTATTAAAATTTTAGTTTAAAAATATTTTGTTTACTATTATCTATTAATGCCACTTTTAAAATATTACACAGAAAATATATTCCAGTGCACATTAGTAAATAAATTATGCTTGTAATTTCTAGTGCATTTTTAATTATAAATTCATCCATGTCTCCCTTTATTTATGATAGTGGTTCTCTGTATTGCAATACAGTATATATTATCAGAGACACTGTTAATTACGGATTCTTGGACATTGTATTTGACAAAATATACCTGGAATCTGATTTTTTTTAAAATATTTTTTAAGTATTATTATCAGCAACTAATGTACGTATTCGCAAAAAGAAAAGGACCTTAGAGACTAACAAATTTATTTGAGCATAAGCTTTCGTGAGCTACAGCTCACTTCATCGGATGCATTCAGTGGAAAATACAGTGGGGAGATTTATATACACAGAGGACATGAAACAATGGGTGTTATCATACACACTGTAAGGAGAAAAGGAGTACTTGTGGCACCTTAGAGACTAACCAATTTATTTGAGCATGAGCTTTCGTGAGCTACAGCTCACTTCATCGGATGCATGCCGTGGAAACTGCAGCAGACTTTATTTATACACAGAGAATATGAAAAAATACCTCCTCCCACCCCACTGTCCTGCTGGTAATAGCTCATCTTAAGTGATCATCAGGTGGGCCATTTCCAGTAAGGAGAGTGATCACTTAAGATGAGCTATTACCAGCAGTGGGGGGGACATGACCTTTTGTAGTGATAATCAAGGTGGGCCATTTCCAGCAGTTGACAAGAACATCTGAGGAACAGTTGTGGGGGGGGGGGGGGGAGACTAAACATGGGGAAATAGTTTTATTTTGTGTAATGACCCATCCACTCCCAGTCTCTATTCAAGCCTAAGTTAATTGTATCCAGTTTGCAAATTAATTCCAATTCAGCAGTCTCTCATTGGAGTCTGTTTTTGAAGTCTTTTTGTTGTAATATTGCGACTTTTATGTCTGTAATGGAGTGACTAGAGAGATTGAAGTGGTCTCCGACTGGTTTCTGAATGTTATAATTCTTGACATCTGATTTGTGTCCATTTATTCTTTTACGTAGAGACTGTCCAGTTTGACCAATGTACGTGGCAGAGGGACATTGCTGGCACATATCACATTGGTAGATGTGCAGGTGAACGAGCCTCTGATCGTGTGGCTGATGTGATTAGGCCCTATGATGGTGTCCCCTGAATAAATATGTACATATTGGCACTCAAAGTGTGAAGTGATCCATAAACAGCAGTGCAATGTCCACATTCTGTATGTAGAATCAGTGAGGCACAATAGGCTGGGTGTTATAGCTTGTTGTGCACTTCAAGTGTGTCAGAATGCATCCCCCTGAAAAGCAAATTATTCACAGCAATGCCCATTTCTTCTAGTTAAAGGCTGGCAGGCAGAACTTATGTAGTTATCACCTGTGGAATAGTTTCTCAAAGAAAGTGATGGAAGCTGTCACTTGGGACATTTAAAACTGGTCTGGACAAAGCCCTGGAGAATAGATTGTAATTCACGGTATAATTATGTGCACTGGAAGCCATACAGAGGTTCTAACTCATACAGCACACAAAAACCCACCTGCTCATTTTGCCTTGTGCACTGATCCACATAGTGGCTCCATGTATATTTTTATTGCCAATTGAAGATATTAGTCCTAATAAGGCTCTCAAATATTCAGGACCAACTTGATCAGCAAATACATCTTCACTCATTATACAGTCAGGCCTGGCCTACACTTAAAAAAGTTTTGTAGGTATAACTATATTGATTAGGAGCGTGAAACCACCCCAACTGACGTAGCTATGCCAGCAAAAGCCCTAGTATTGACACATTAAAATACAGTAGAACCTCAGAGTTACGAACACCAGAGTTACAAACTGGTCTGCCAATGACAGACCTCACCTGGGGCTTGTCTACACTTACATTTTATAGCGCTCCAACTTGCTGGCTCAGGGGTGTGAAAAATCACACCCCTGAGCGCAGCAAGTCTGAGTGCTTTAAAGTGCTAGTGTAGACAGGCTCCCAGCGCTCGGAGCTAATCCCCTCGTGGAGGTGGATTACTAGGAGCTCTCTCCCAGCATTCACGTGGGACCACACTCGCACTTCAAAGCGCTGCTGCGGGAGTGCTCCTGCATCAGCGCTTTGAAGTTTCCAGTGTAGCCACGCCCTTGGAATGGGAAGTATGCAATCAGGCAGCAGCAGAGAAAAAAAATATAGTACAGTACTATGTTGAACGTAAACTACTGAAAAATAAAGGGAAAGTTTTTAAAAAAGATTTGACCAGGTAATGAAACTGTTTCTGTACTTGTTTCATTTACATTAAGATGGTTAAAAGCAGCATTTTTCTTCTGCATGGTAAAATTTCAAAGCTGTATTAAGTCAATTTCAGTTGTAAACTTTTGAAAGAACAACCATAACGTTTTGTTCAGAGTTCAGGAACATTTCAGAGTTATGAACAACCTCCATTCTCAAGGAGTTCATAAATCTGAGGTTCTAGTGTAGTCCTTTTGCTGGTATAGCTTATTTTGGTTGAAGAATTGATACAAACAATTGAAGAATTGATACAAACAATACTAGGAAAATAAATCTTTTGGCTGTATAAGTTGTGTCTTCGCTTGCTCTGCCAGCAAACCCTTTCTAGGGTAGACAAGGGGTCTGACATCTGTACTTCTCTGAAACAACAGAGCCCACAAAGCCCAAAATGAAGCACATGAAGACCAAAGACTGAAGGATGTAAAATGAGTTTGGATTGGGCTGGTCTCCTCTAGAGTCTGACCATGTTCCAGACACATTGCAAAACCATCCTCTTTTACAAATTTTGCCACAATAACCCCAGATTAATGTGTGACAGAAAGTAAGAAAGGAATAACAAAAGTATATCCTGAGTAAATCCTCTTTTATGACAGGGACAACAGAAAATTAATAAAGTGCATGCAGACTCTCAGTGCATATGTAAATTACATGGGAAGTAAGAATCAGTTATGATGACAAGTACGATAGGAAACCCCAGCAAGATTCTTACACCTCCCCCTGAAGCATCTGGTTGTGGTCGCTGTTGGAGGCAAGGTACTGAACCAGATGCCCGGGTCCGATGCAGGATGGCAATTCCTGTGTTCCTAAGAGAGAGAGCGGATTGAAAACCCCACTAAATGAAATCTGTATCCTGTCTCCAAGGTGGATGCAAGATCATTCTAATGACATCCCTTTTCCCGGCTGTGGTTGTTGGGTCTTTCTTACGCCAAAATTGTTCATTCACTTTCTTATTTTTGCAAATTATGACAGCCGGCCCTTTCCATAGCGTCCCGCACGTTTCCTCTAGATGCCGGGTCTCTGTCTCGTCTGCGGGACTCTAGCCCCCCTACGAGAGGAAGGCGCTTCGGCCCTACAGATGCAGGCGACCCCGGAGCAGGACGCCCACGCCCGCCTGCGCGGGCCGGGCAGCGACTCCGGCCCCTGCAAAGCTCGGCACCCGAGCGCCTGGGCCGACTCTCCACGAGGGCCGCGGGGCTGCTCGGGGGTTACTCCCGGCTCTTCCCTAGCGCCCCAAACGGCCCGGGGCGCCCCAGCGCCAGCAGGCGAGGGCCGCGGGCCCGGCGGCCGGCGCGGCGCGGCTCGGCTCGGCGCGGCGCGGCGCGGCTCGGCGGCTACCGGAGCGCGCGCCAGCCGGGCCCGCGGCCCCCCCTCCCGCCGGCGCGTGCCCGTGCGCCCCGACCCCCGTCACTTCCGGCAGGAGGTTGTGTTTCCGGGTTCGCGTGTCCGCGCCGCGAGCGGGTGGCGGCGGGGTCTGAGCGGCCCCGGAAGCGGCCCCGCCGGCGGGGGCAGGAAGAGGGACCCGGCCCCACGGGAGTTGCAGCGCCCGCGCGGCCTGTAAGTGGGGAAGGGTCCCGGGTGCCAGCTGCGCCGCCCCGCTCCCGCCGGCCCCGCTCCCTGGACTCAGGCAGGCTGCCCCGGGGATGGAGCCCCGGTGCCGGGCTGAGCTCGGCTCTGTGCTGGGGCAGGCCGCGTCCCGCAGCCCGAGCCCAGCCCAGCCCGGGGGCTGCGGCTGGCCGCCCGCTGGGCCCTGGGCAGGGCCGGGCCGCGCCCCTTTGCCCACCCCGGCCCCTGGACCCCGCTCCCCTCCCGGCATTGAGGCCAGAACCCAGGAGTCCGGAGCCCTAGTCTCCGTCTGCCCCCACCCCCTGGAACAGCTGGAGCCCCGCTGGAGCCCCAGGAACCCAGAGCCCTCGCTCCCAGCGCCCCTTCCCCGAGCTGGAGGAGCCCGGGAGTCCCCGCTCCCTGTCCTGCCCTGCCCCGTCCCTAACATGGTACTTCGCTGCGGGCGTTTGACACCTCGTTGAAGGCAGAAAAAGGAGTGTGATCAACAGAACTATGTAGTTGGTACAAACCTGCGGTTTGTCCTTCTCTCTCAGCAGAGCTTTGTTGGCAGAGATTATTGTACGTTGCCACGCGTCTGACTTCCTTATCTTCACAGTGTGGTGCAGAATATTTGTAAATCTCTTACTGCCTATCACATTTCATTAAAATTAAACAGTGAAAATGAGTGAACAAAGTATAGCTAATGCTACATGAGCATGGTTTTAGTGCACCTGTTCTGTTGCTAATTCACAAAATTCTGTAATTGACAGCTGGTCTTCACTTGTGTGAGTTAGTGAGATTCTTCTGTATAATCGTTCATTTATTCCTCAGAATAAAAGTCTTGTTAAATTCATGGGCTACAGGAAACCATTATTCTACCTTTATGATATTTCAGAGACTTATGTGAATATATCAGTCCTGTAGATATACAAATTAGTACGGTTTATATAGAGAGCTTTATGTAGGCCGCCCTTTAGAGTAGGTAAAAGGCACTTAAAACACACCAATCTTTTTGCAAGGTCTTCATTGTAATTGCATAATATAATGGACAAGAAGCTATAGTTTGGGTAAACAATGTAGATCAAGTGGGCTTCTAAGAAGTGATTTGAAAGGGGAAAACAGGTGATGATCTGGTGGGGCATGTGGCAAAAGGCCTGGACTCAGGCACATTATAGAAATTGAGATACTGTTGAGAGGCTTTGGTTCAGATACTGAGTTTCTGGTTCCCATAAGCAAGTACAATAGACTTGATGTCCTGGGATAATATGGTAAGTTACATTCCACTGTGTTCTGCTATTACCACCTCATATTAACATTATAACTTTCCTGTTGCATGAGCTTCTTTGGTTTGGATCCCCAGTCTCTAACATGCTACTCTGGTTGTGTAGAGTGCTTGTAGTGTGACCGTTTAAAGTGATTCCACTCTGCCTTATTTGCTGGTTCATTGCCTTGTTTTCTGACACACATGAGAAGGGTTGCCAGTCACCTGCAGTGCTCACATACTGTAGGAATTCCAGGGTGGGAGAGGGAGTGGTATGTTTTGTGATTGAGACAAAGGTAAGGTTTGATATAAGTGTTGTTAAGCCCTGGTTGTCATCTAGACCAGGAATAACATAGTTTACTTGACAACTGTTTGAAAACTAAATGACAAGATGAACCTTTTGGGGCATCCAGACTGTTTTCAGTTTAGCTTACCTTTTACTTAGGTCCTGTCTATACACAGACTGGAACCAAAATAACTAAATTGGTTGTAATTAAAACCTCCCATTATTTTAGTGCAAATCTGTGTGTTGACACTTTTCAAATTGAGAGTGTACTGTTTTGATATAGTCCAAAGTAAGAATCTATACACAGATTTGCTCTGAAGTAACAAAAAGTGTGAATTACAACCAGCTTAGTTATTTCAGTTCTAGTTGGTGTGTAGACAAGTCCCTTCTCATAGCCACACACCATCTGTTGATTACTGTAGGTAATCAACTTGAGTAAGGTTCTCAAACTTTTTTGTACTGGTGACCGCTTTCACATAGCCTCTGAGTGCGACCCCCCCTCATAAATTAAAATATATGTTTAATATATTTAACACCATTATAAATGCTGGATGCAAAGCAGGGTTTGGGATAGAGGCTGACAGCTTGTGATTCCCCCATGTAATAACCTCATGACTCCGAGGGGTCTTGACCCCCAGTTTGAGAGCCTTGCCATAGCTTTTTATTTCAGTTATGTGCCCTGTCTGCTCTAGGTTTCACTTTTAATTGTTTGGTTCTCTTGGAATTTGTTTGTATAGGAGTATGAGTGGCCCTTACAATAAAGATCTCATCACTAAGTTGTTTGTCAGAGGATCTGTTTGTTATTTTCAATAAAACAAGCTTTCCGTTACCAGAAATTCTGGGGTGTAAGAATGAGACAAATGCCCGAGGGCCCTTGATACCTTAAATAACTGAAACAAGTTGATTTTTAAAAAAACAACACTGTGTTCAGTGTAGAAAAGCAAAAAGTCTTCACAGCCTTCCCCCATGTCTGTTGATGCAAAGAACTCCTATTAGCACCTTTTCATAATGACAGTAAGTTTGCTGTGCTACATTTTACTAACACCAGTTCTTTCAGTCTGTCTGGTCTATATAGTCTATATATTAGAGGTGAGGCTAATCCAGCCCTTTGATATTCTACATTTTAATATTTCCCCAGTGTCTCTGATGGCAAGAAAAACGAGGAGTCCTTGTGGCACTTTAGAGACTAGCAAATTTATTTGGGCATAAGCTTTCGTGGGCTAGAACCCACTTCATCAGATGTATGAAGTAAAAGATACAGGAGCAGGTATAAATACATGAAAGGATGTGGGTTGCTTTACCAAATGTTAGGTCAGTCTAACAAGATAAATCAATTAACAGCAGGATACCCTAAGGGAGGGAGTGGTTGGGTCATTACAAAACCTAAACTGAATTTCCTCAATACTAATTTCTCCCTACTGTTACTCACACCTTCTTGTCAACTGTCTGAAAAGGAGTACTTGTGGCACCTTAGAGATTAACCAATTTATTTGAGCATAAGCTTTCGTGAGCTACAGCTCACTTCATTGGATGCATTCAGTGGAAAATACTGAATGCATCCGATGAAGTGAGCTGTAGCTCACGAAAGCTTATGCTCAAATAAATTTGTTAGTCTCTAAGGTGCCACAAGTCCTCCTTTTCTTTTTGCGAATACAGACTAACACGGCTGCTACTCTGTCTGTAATGGGCCACTCTCTTACCACTTCAAAAGTTATTTCTCCTCCTTTGGTATCCTGCTGTTAATTGATTTATCTCGTTAGACTGACTGACCTAACACTCGGTAAATTAACCCACATCCTTTCATGTATTTATACCTCCTCCTGTATCTTTTACTTCATACATCTGATGAAGTGGGTTCTAGCCCACGAAAGCTTATGCTCAAATAAATTTGTTAGTCTCTAAGGTGCCACAAGTCCTCCTTTTCTTTTTGCGAATACAGACTAACACGGCTGCTACTCTCTCTGTAATGGGCCACTCTCTTACCACTTCAAAAGTTATTTCTCCTCCTTTGGTATCCTGCTGTTAATTGATTTATCTCGTTAGACTGACTGACCTAACACTCGGTAAATTAACCCACATCCTTTCATGTATTTATACCTCCTCCTGTATCTTTTACTTCATACATCTGATGAAGTGGGTTCTAGCCCACGAAAGCTTATGCGCAAATAAATTTGTTAGTCTCTAAGGTGCCACAAGGACTCCTTTTTTTTTTTTTTTTTTTTGCTGATACAGACTAACATGGCTACCACTGAAATCCGCTGGCAAGCTTTCTCAAAACAAGACATATACTGAAAAAGCCTCCATATTTGCTAATATTTGTCTTTACTGGTGCTGGTCTGTAGTATGTTTTTGTTCACATCTTGGGCTTGGTGTAGTGTTGTCCATTAGCCCAATTTTAATCATATGAAGCACGTCCGTAACCTGTTTCCATGATGTGTTTTGAGAGGAAGTCCTGTCAAAAGTTAGTTCACAATTTTTTTAAAAACCGGGACATGCTTTGTGCACTGACCGTTCAGAAGCTTTGGGCTAATAACTCAGAAATTAAGGAAGTAGGGAAAAAAGTAGGGAAAAAAGAGACCTCTAGGGAGCTTTGAAAATTAAAAGGAGAAAGAAGAGATAGCTAAAGTTAAACAATTATGAATCTGTGCTTACATTTGATATAGAGCCCAAAGGGCAATTCTCTAAATAGTAATTTTCTTTGTGACTATGCAAACAACTCATAAAGGGGTGCACGGACCCCCACCCCCGTTGTGATGAGAGAGAAATGTGATTATGGTCTGTCTTGTCCAAAGTTTATTCAGTTTAATTTTGTTTAATATAAATGGGTACAAATTTTGATTTCTAAAATACTTTCTTTGGAATGAACTGCTGTTTTATAAGTAAATACTGTGGAATATAAAAATGAAGAAAATAAATCCTGAGGGCTGTTCAGGATCTAATTTTGGATGCTAGCAGTTCTAGCTTTGGAAGTAGAAATGATACAAGAAAACAGGATTAGGACCAGAGAGAGAAATTGGCAGGTAACCCTTTTTTTTTTTTTTTTTTTATATAAAGGGTGGGGGAGAAAATCAGCATTTGGAACAAAGTGTGGTGATAGAAAAATGTTGAGATTAAATTCTGGTAATATGCCTTGCCTACGTACTGTGGATTTTCTTCTCTTTACCTTTAAATGTATGCAGTGCAGTTAGTTTTATTCATAGCTAGATTTACAGTATTTGGAACAGGAATCTACATTTATGAATATGCTTTTACTGTTGATGTAGACAAAATGAACTATACATCTAAAACACATTTTAAAGGTAATGTCCCTCTCATTTCTCTAGGATCACATTTTTTAGTATTGAAATGTGATACTATGGTGACAGAGACCTAGCCATAAAACTATGACTGATAGGGAGCAGTTATTTTGTGGTTGAAAGCCAGTTAAATATTCCAAATGGAATTTACTTCAGATATAAGGTATCTCAACCAAAGAAAAATTGGTAAACAGTCCTTAATGTAATCCTGCCAATATTCTGGCAATTAAGTTTGTCTCCTTAGTTTTGTTAGAAAGGACCATAGGCAGATGAAAGATACAAGCCACAATCCTACAGTCAGATCTTTTGGGGGGGGGGGGGGCCCTAGGCAAGCAAACCCAGTTTTAGGTCATTGTCAAGGACTAATGAGGTTTGTTCAGGAAAAGTGCAAGCCATAGTCTACAAATTGAGTCCCTTGACAATTCTTCAAAGAACTTTGACGGAGATCTAAACTTTTTTTAGATCTAATTTTATTTTTTTCAGTGGTGTACAGGCAAAGAGAAAAATATACTTCTCTGGATTCTCCTTTTCAGGCAAGTGTATGGTTAAAGACTGAAGTGTGTACTATGTAAATGTGTACAAGTGATGGTGTTTGTCTGGGGTGAAAGTAAGTTAAAGGACTTACCGTATGCCAGAGTCCTGAGCAGGGGGCGTGGCCTCAGCTGGAAGAGCCAGGGCCTTAAATCCCCAGGCTCTTTAAATCTTGATTTAAGGGGCCTGGGGCTCCAGCTGCGGTAGTGGCGGTGTACCGGCTTACTTTCACCTCTGGTGTTTGTAACACAAATACCTTCCCACCTCACTTCACCCGAACCCAAACATCTACACTACAATTAAACATCCCCTTAGCATGAGCCCTGCAAGCCTGAGTCAGCTGGCACAACCCAGCTATGGGTTTTTAATGGCTTGTAATCATACCTAGAGAGTTGAAGACCAGAAAGGACTAGCAGCTCATCTAGTCCAGTAGTTCTCAGACTATGGGTTGGGACCCCAAAGTGGGTCACGGCTCTATTTTAATGGGGTCACCAGGGCTGGCATTAGACTTGGTAGGGCCCGGGGCTGAAGCCAAACCCTGAAGGCTTCAGCCCTCGGTGGCGGTGCTCAGGTTACAGACCGCTCACCTGGGGCTGAAGCCCTTTGGTTTTGGCCCGCCTGCCTGGGGTGGTGGGGTTTAGGCAGGCTCAGACTCCCCCTCCCCCACCTTGATGTTGAGTAGTATTTTTTGTTGTCAGAAGGGGGTCACGGTGCAATTAAGTTTGAGAACCCCATATCTAGTCTGACCTACTGCACAACAGAGGCCGCTAATCCCCACCCAGTTACTCCAAAATTAAGCCCAATAGCAAGGATTAGACTAAAATAGCAGTCTTCAGGAGACTAAACCATTATGTGCCTCAAGCAGAGAACAGGAAGGAGTGTGGTTTACCAACACCCAAGGCCTCAACAATGGAAGGTGGTGGAGGTGACTGCAGATATAACACAGGTTCTATGCTTATCAGTTCTGTGTTTGAGTTTGTTGTTCTCACAGTATGGTTGTTATTGGGGGCCCTGGGCTTGTCTTTCAGCACAGATCAGCATTTTAAATAAATTTGTTAGTCTCTAGGGTGCCACAAGTACTCCTTTTCTTTTTTCATTTTAAGTGTGAAAGTTGTTAGAATAAATATGCATGTAAAATCTGAAATTCTACTAACAATTTGGAAATTAAAGAAAAAATACAAAATATTCACTAGCAGTTTAAGACTGTTACATGGGAAGAAAGTAAAGAACTAGCAACATGTATATAAAATATTTTAATTTACAAAAAAATCATGATTTAAATAAAAACATTTATTTATGTTTTTAAATCATGATTGTTAACTTTCATGGCTTAGCCTTGTGTTATAGTTGGAGAGTAGGAATCAGGACTCCTAGCTCCTTTTATCTTTTTTGCCTCTGACTTACTGTTAGGCTAGTCACATCATCTTTTTGTACCTCAGTTTCCCATTTGCAAACAGATATAGTAATACATTAATGTAAGGAACACTGAGGCTTAGTTAATGTCTGCAAAGCATTTTGCATATCTGTCGAGAGGATCTCCAAATATTGTTAAAGGACAGTGTCAACTTGAAAAATAACAGCTCCATCTAAAGTTGTGCCTACTTTCGTTATAAGTAACTCATCAGATTACTGTAACTGAAGAATGATAAAGAAAAATAATCAGTTTACAGAAAGTGCTATTCAGTGGGCAAAGTATAGTCAGTTTCACTGTCTTGTTGATGCTGAATACCCATCCTTCCTCAAGTTCTGCAAAAGGGTTTTGATCATTAATAGAAGTAGCAATTTTTTTAAAAGGGATTTAAAAAACAAAATTGGAACATGCTATTTACAAAGTGCTGTAACTTTTAAAAAAAAAACCCTGTGTCTTTAAATGCCGAAATGAACTAATGTGCTCTAGGTTTTTGCTGCTCTTGTCAACCCTAATGAGCATGTACTTCAAGACTATGGTAGCTTCATCGTATGTGGCCAGCACAGTATGATTAGATAACTTTGTGAATGTGGAGTATGTGCTCTGTTACACTTCTGTAGTAGCCAATATAAAAAATTCAGTATAATCATAGATGTTAAAAATTAAGCAAAGTGTTTGAACATATTTAGATTAGGCAAAAATCAGACAAGATGCCGCTTTTGTAAACTGCTTCTGTCCAAACCATTCAGTACAATATCAGAATGAAAAATGACAACACTTTGTCATCTGTTCAAATTGATATTGCACTCTTCGCAGTGACAGCTGAAAAGGCCCACAGGTGCCATATAAAGAGGTGACCATGTTGTCATATTTCATTTAGGCATCCCTCTGCAAAGCCATAATTACCTAATTAGGTTGTTAATTAGGAGATTAGCATTTCACTATATTGATAGAATGCTCTTTGCAGGCATGAGTCTAGATACAGATTTGTCTGCTCTAATTTATATTCTCTGCATTTTTTAATACATATTTATTTGCTTAAATCTTGATGTGGGATAACTCAGAGGAACGGTTTGTTTACAGTCAAATGAAGCTTTGACAAGACCAAGAAACAAATAGTGGGGGCAGGTTATGTGCATGGGAGCTCCAATTTTCTCTCTCTCCAAACCCCCTCTACCTCCATGACACAGTAAATAAAATATTTAAGATATTTCAGTTGGTATAATTTGCATCCTGATTAGTGTGACATCAAAAGTAGAAGAATTCCAAACAGAATTCTGTAAATACAGAAATAAAATATTTTATATAAAACAGATTTACGTGTTCCTAAGCTAGCGAGGATTTCTAAAGATATTTTTAATAAATGTTGCACTTGCATCATATTTTTTAAAAATCCAGTTTTTCTCATGACCAGTTACCTTTTAAAAACCACTTTAAATGGTGCCTTTCATTATTTTTTTTTAAATATAGGAACCAAAGGATATTAGTGACAGCTTTTCTAACTAAGTATTCAGTCTTAAATATAGCTGAGTGTTTGAAACATTAACTTAAGTTTTCATATGTGGTTCTCCTCTCTCCATTATCTAGCACGTACAGGATTCTGTCTAGTACTCAAGTACTATATGTATGCTGTATAGTTTTCAAGTCTTTTGAATATTCACAGTGAGCTGGAATATTTGAATTTGATACTTTTACCAGAGGTTGAAGACTAGAAAGAGGAAAGGTTGTTCCTGTACTGGTGAGAAAGTAAGTATCCAGAGCTGATTTTTCATAAGTGGAGGCAGAAGTCACTGTGAAATTATTTTGCATTACCTGAACCAATAAACTATTGAAGTGCATTCTCACCTTCCTACTTCAGCCAATGTGCTGTTGGGGAAATGAATTCTGCTTTACTAATCTTTGTCTTTTTGTGTTGGCCTTTAAAATCACTTTAAAAAGCTGCCATCAAATGGAGATGTTAAAGTCTAGGGATCAAGGAACCACTCAAGCCTACGATCATGTAATATTGTGTTGTTCTTTCCAGCCTTCTACATTCTGAGATTGAAGGAATTTTTTTATATTCATGGCATACTTTCATACTTTGTAGAAGTTCTGTGATGTTTCAAATTTGATTTTTTTTTTCAAATCTAATAAGATCTAATTCTTTATTAATTGATTATGGAACACAGTGGACTTAAAAATTACCCTTCTGTCTGAAGATTGCCTACTATTACTGAAACATAAAACAAATAGAGCAAAGAAAACTTTTTTTTTCTCTATTCAATTTTACTTTTACAACAAAAGAGAAACATTTTTAAAAAAAGGAAAATCACAGAAATTGGCGGAAGGACTGTGGCTGGGGTCGAATCTGAAACTACTTTTAACTTAACTTGAAACATGGACAATTACAACATATTTTATTAAAACCATGAGACATTTATTTGATAAGTGGCACTTTAAAGGGGTGGCTGTGTCTTCACAAATATTCTGGTTTTGTAGGGACAATTTAGGAAATTTAACTGCAGCATAACCACATTTATTAAACTGTTAAACTAAAATGGAGGTATCCCATCGACTCAGAATTCAGAATAGTTCCTGATCCGCAACTGTATACTTATTTGTCCGTCCTACTGAGCTGTGTACTCTGTCTAAGGCTTTTGTCTGAATAAAGATGGTTTGGTTATTTTTTTAACCATAACATACGACAATTTCTAATAATGATCTTTAGTTATTCAGGGCATGGGGACTGCATGATCACTGTATAGTTATTTCAATAGGCCAACTGTGAATTTGCAAATCTATTCTGGCTACTATGAAATTGTCGTCTGAGCTGCTGCCCTCAGAACTCACCAAAAGCATGTTCACAACAAACCTGTCTACCCTGACGTCAGACCATTGCCCTAATGCTTTGTCTAATCCCAGATAAATTCAATTTAATTTTAAAAGTAATTTATATTATGTAGGTCACTGGAGAGTAAGTCTCCCTGTGGGAGCAGGGGAGATATTGCAAAAAACAAGGGTTAGGTGGGGAGGGTGGCCATAATGTCAGCCAGACTATTTGTGCAGTCATATGGATGGGGAGTTCTCATGGCATTCACCATTCAGAACAGAAGGGTTCATAGCCAAACAGAGCTCAGAGGTGATGGAAGGGAAAGAAAAACTCATTTTACCATAATTTAGTGTTGCCAACTGCCATGATATTCAATATTTTTTCTCAAAGCCTCCAGCTGCTAATCATGTGTTTATACCGGAATTTCAGTTTGTGTTTGGGGAAAAAAAGGTTTCTAGCCCTTACCTTTGCAGAGAAAAGCTCGAAATACCCCCTAACTGCATTCACAGGGGAGAGGATTCTGACCAGATGGCTGGGAATGTAACGTGGGGTCAGTGGCGGGAGAATAGCCCAGAGCGCATGTGTGGTAAGATGGTGGCTGCCACATGACCCCATCCCCTTCCCCAATCTTCTGTTTCTCCTTTGGCTGGAACAGGAGGATGAGTCCAGGATGCCCCCCAACATCCTACCCCCACCAGTTTAAATTTACCCAGGCTTTTGAAAAGCCCCTTGTTCTGGTTAGATGCCCCACCCTCCATCCTTTTAGTTGTAGCATAGGACCTGTGGTTTTTCATGATGCTGTGGCTCTGACTGATGTCTGTTTTGGGATCAGAAAGGATTTTTTCCCATTGGGCCAAATTGGCAAAAGGTTTGTGGTTTTGTTTTTTGTTTTGCTTTGTTTGCCTTCCTCACAGCATCATAGAGCTTCAGTTGGGTTGAATGCAATAGGATTTAAAAGTTTTGAGTAAGGAAGGTCAAATTGTTAACTCCTTGCAACTTGTGGGCAGTATCCAATGCAGGTAAAGGCTCCTAGGGCCAGCTTCCAGTGGTAAATGAGACCTGGGCTTTTGGCTGATGGAACTTGCGGTTCTGTGAGTGGGGAGACCTCAAGTCTTTGTGGACTGAGATGCCCACCACCTTGGTGGCCTCTACGACACCTTGCTCCTGCAGTAGGGAGAAAAGAGAGAGGTTTCACCGTTGAACTGTGTCGCAGGGTAGGCTGTGGAGGGTCTACCCTGAGTTATGGTGTGAATGGAGTCATAGAATCATAGAATATCAAGGTTGGAAGGGACCTCACTAGGTCATCTAGTCCAACCCCCTGCTCAAAGCAGGACCAATCCCCAGTTTTTGGCCCAGATCCCTAAATGGCCCCCTCAAGGATTGAACTCACAACCCTGGGTTTAGCAGGCCAGTGCTCAAACCACTGAGCTATCCCTCCCCTCCAATAACCTGCACTGCAACCGGTTTCTGGTACTGTCAAAACGGCAGGTGGGCATATTGCACAACTACCAAGTGTAAAATTAATAAAGTTGTGTCTTAAATCCATCCCATATGTCTTTTATTCGTTCACCCGCATATCTTGGTCAAACTTGAATCTTAAAGGCTCAATATCAGAATACAAATAAAAAGAATTCAAATTTTATATTTATTTATATATATAGAGAGAGAGATAGATATTTTAAAAATCAGGTACATTTGAAGCCAATCTCATGCTTTAGGGGTATCTGACTTATGATATTTGAAGATGAGGTTGACAGTACTTATAGATTGAGAGTGCTTTTTTTGGTCTCAGCAATATCTATACCCTGGACTCAAGAAACTCCTTGAGATTTGAGCTTGCGTCTCTGTGCAACTCAGCTTTGGAGTCTGAGGTCTGTTTGACCCATAATGCATTTAGTATCTCATAAACAGTTATCTAAATAAATATATAATTCTGTTACAAATAGTCTCTACTTAGAAACTGACATTTCGCTAACATTTTTAGAATAAAAGAGAGAGAAATTTGAAATCTGGATATATTTTTGTAATTAGCTATTCTCTTGCCCAGGGATATTACACTAGCTTATCTTGGGACCAGATAAAACTGCATTAGTTGAGGATCTGTCAGTGTTTTCATTATAAACTACTGTGAATGGGTATTTGTAGTTATGTATCTTTAAATTTCTCGGAGCTTTAACAAGACTTGCAAACTTTCCATCGTTTTGCTGTTTTAAAAAAGAATTGTGTAATTAAGTAGGTGGTGTTAAATTCAGATAATAGTCCTGATCGAGCAGAGGAGCTTTAGGTTAGGGGGGGAATCAGGCAAGTGCACACCCGTTGTGCTTATCAGAATATTTTATGATCGATATAAATCTGTTTATCATGTGTAAACTTCAAATCACACCAGTTTGGATCATGTATTGTAAGTTGCTACAGCAGTGGCAAAATCTTAAATTTAATTTTTTTTCCCCACCAAAAGAGAGATCTTTCACAGAACAGTTTTTGGTTTGTGGTGAACTGCAGCATAAATGGTAAACATTTTTCAGGATTTTCTTATTTGTTTTTCCTCTTCTGCTTTCCAACCTCTCAAGCTTTATATCAATATTGCACTGTCCTTTTATTTTTTGATATATCCTTGATGTAGTATTATAGTATAGACTAGCTCTCTGTTGATATTCTGCCTTCCTTAAAATGGGAACAGCAAGTGCTTTGATGGAGAGATTGAAAAGTTATCTAGTTTTGCTGTAGCCTCTAGAGGTGTCTGCAGTATTCCATAACTGTTTTCCATTGACATCTGGAAATCAATAGCCCTACACTTTCTCCCTAACAGTATGTTAGGTGCAATATTTTATGGTTGTGGAGATAGTGATATGTTACAATGCTATGCTAAATTGGCTCATTAGTACTTTCTATATTGGTATTAAGTCCTACCTTAGTGCAAATACAAAATCTGGCTCCTTAGTATTTAGTTTTAGGGTAAGCTAACTGTTTATGATGGTAGAAGAAATATTTTCTAATAAGAATCATTACCTACTTTTTGTTTGACAGTGTCCTGTAAAAAGGAATGCTTTTGATTTCAACTGTACTTTTCTTAGGATAATTAGTGTTGTTTATATCTTGAGCACAAATGATGTGTATAAACATAAATCGTTATTTAGCAACTAGCGTTCTCATTAGTTCTCTGTGTGCTTCACTCTGCAAAGATCTTTTGACATTAATGGTACACGTATCCCATTGGTTTCTGTGGAACTTTGTATTACAGAAGTATTATTTTTCCAAGTTGCATAATATTTCAGAGTAATTTAGTGCTCTTGCATTCTTAGAAGTAAAAGCAGGTGCTTACAGGCAATGCAAGCAGTGATCTCTATAGTTGAAAGAAAAGAAGGTCTTGTGGCACCTTAGAGACTAACAAATTTATTTGAGCATAAGCTCTCGTGAGCTACAGCTCACTTCATCAGATGCATTCATATTTCCATTATAAAAGGTCATTTTTAGTTGCTTACTGCTTTCTCAGAGTTTTACCACTTTGGCTGAAATTTGTTATTTCAGAAGTCCAAGAGCAAATTTTTCTGAATGTCACACTTTTGGCCCATTTTCGAGCATGGAAAATGCAAAAATTAAGTTTTTCACTAAGAAAATTATTTTGGTTTCCTCTGAAGGTCTAAACTTCAGGAGGCAGCAGTGCAACATTGGAATGTTGTATGGTTATATTCCTGACGATGTAGATGGCCACTGAAAACTAGATTTGATCTGGCTGAGTTATAAGGATTTAAAAGTTGCATGCACTGGATTATGTTAAACTCTTATTAGCTTTATCTCCCAAACTTCAATTGATAATGCACATAACGTGCCTATGTAAAATGAGTGGAATACGTCTCAGGATTTCATTGTATGTGCACATGGGTGTGTGACAATGGAATAGAATTTCAGGTTTCAAAGACAGGATTGTGGAATATGATGTGAAGGTGTGCATGAATGGAGGTAGGACTTTCAAGGGGTACCATGTGGGAAGAGGTATGACCTCTTCAGAGCCCTGCCTTATTTCACCTCCAAGGAGCTCCTGGGTTCTCTTGTCTGATATAGGTGAGGACGGAATGAGGTGTGAACTCCTACCTCATCAGTTGCACATACTGTGCAGTGAAGGGTATCTTTATTGCTGTCCAGTAAATATAGTAGCATTTCTGGAGTAATTTCATTGTTTTAAAAAAACACCCCAGAAATTCAATACAAAATATTATATTAAAAGAACATTATGTTGCCAAGAGCACCCAGAAGCCAGGAAGTGACACATTAAAGTTTGTAGCTCAAATTTAGATATATCCCTTTGTATATATGTATCCCTGTGTATGCACTAAGATACTGTCTTTTAATTATATGCTTGCATACCATTTTTCCCCAGGAACACTGCCTTATTTTGTGCACACTTTAGACAACTGAATGAGATGGGGTTGTGTGGTGAATTGGTCTGGGATCCAGAGCATTCTGCCTTACTCCTTCTATACTCTGTTATAAATGAGGCTGATGTACAGAGCAACCGTATTTCATTCACTGCCAGTGGTCTACTGGAAGAAGCATTGTTATGATAAAATCAGTGTACTGAGACCCAAGGATCAGACAGGAATCAGTTATATTCTTGACTTTGCATAGACTTCCTGTGCAACCTTGAATAAGTCACTCAGCCTCTTTGTAGCTCAGTTCTGCATCTGTAAAATGATGAAGATACTACTTAACTTCACAGGAATGTGTGAGGATAAATTCATGAAGATGTGTGAGGTGCTTGAATACTACAATGATCAGATCCATAGAGAAGCCTGGAGAGAAAGAGAGACCTTGTTCAGTGCATAGCTTGGATGGTGTGCACAAAGTGAGACATTGGGTCATGCACTGAACAATAAAGTTAAAGAAAAGAAACTGCCTCATCGCTGAGAAGCATGTATTTTGTACACTGAACAAAGATAAAGATTTTGTGGATAAGTAGTTTGTGATCATGTAATTATATCATACCCAACGGGGCAAAGTTACAGTTTTGTAGGCTTCTTACTACAACTGTTACATTTTTAATGTTTTGTATGGAATATACATAAAAGTTGTGTCTAAATTATATTACCATTAAATAAAACCGTATCAGTGAAGTTCAAAATGCTAAAATAATATGAAGGTTTTGATTTAAAAACACAAAATTTGTGTTTTGCTGAAGTGGTGATGGTGTCCTGATATTTTCTTATGTCTCGCTACTACACGTTGAATTGCAATAGTCAGCCATGGGTCTGAGGAGCACATGAGCTCTGATACATTGACTCAGCCAAGCAGATTAATGTCAGTCTATCCTGCAAATCCATACTCTTGTGAGTAGTCTCATTGAAATCTGTGGGAATATTAGTATTTAAGGTTTCTCATGTAACGGTTTATAAAGTTGAGAAGTTTGCCTGAATTTCTTTGCCTTTGTGCCTCATGTCGGAATCATGACATTGCATTATATTTTGCCTCTGTCAAAAGTGGGAACTGATTATAATATAGATGGCAAGTGCTAAAATACTGTGGGGGGGATCAGGACTTGATGAATAATCTTCACATTGTCTGAATGAGAAGTTTGGTGGAATTTTTAAGACTTTCCAGTTAATATACATTTTAGCATGGAAGGGGTTTTAACGTACCTTTGCTAAAATTAGAAATAAAAGGAGTTCTTTTGGTTAAACTCTAGAGTTGAACACATAATTTCTTGTGATTTTTCCCATAATTATGAATAGACAAGGTGATTGCATGTGTAAGACTGTAAGGAAGCCTGAGCAATTTAGCATGCTGACTGTTAATAGCTCAAAGTCGGGGTACAGTGTAGAAAGGTAAAAATACCGCATCTGCTGTTACATGTTGTTAACTCCCTCAGCAGACATTAAATCATTTCAAGTACAATAATAGTGTAGGAGGTAAATTAACTAACCATTAACAATCTTATAAATACACAATTAACATGCCAACATTTATATGACACATTGATGGGGCAGCAGTAATTTTTGATTGGGAGTTTGCAGACCTTTGAGAAGCTTAAGGCTGCTGCTTGTTTAAACAAATTCTTACCATTTGCAGGTGAGCAGTGCCTTTTCCAGTACTAAGTGAGGTGTAAATAATTATATTTAAAGAACATTCTCAGTACACAACCTGGGAGACATTTCCTTTTTAAATATCCATCTACTGTACTTAGTTGTCTGTACTCCTGAGGTCAAAGCCAGCAGGTTATTACTTAAAGGCCCTCAGCTGGCAAATTACAGCAAAGGGACACATGCCTTATGGTCTCTCATTTTTAGCAGACAGAAATATTTACAGACAGACAATTTATTTTTCTAATTAAAGTAATTTGTCTAGACATGCATAATTGTAATTTAATAAAAGTTGCTAGAAAACAGCTGGACATTGTTAATGTAACTTATTAAAACTTGTGGTAGAAGTTGAATTATTCTTTAAGAGGTATATTTTTAACAAATGGAATGCTGGATTTCTTCTCTCCCATTCTTTTGCTGAAGTCCTGCATGGTGCTGGGACTATTATTTAATATTATGCAATGGTATAAATCTGTATGGCACTTTACCAAAAAAAAAAAAAAAAAAGACATCTCTCCATCAAAGAGCATAGACAAGAAATGACAACAGACGAGGTGGAGAACGGAAGAGAGAGAGAACAGTTAAAACAGTAAGAATCTGTAAAGATTATGTAATTTGTGTTGTTAGATTCTGACTTTTGAGGGTTTTTTATGGGGGAGGTATTGGTGATCAAATCCCATAGTATGATGCTTGCAGAGCCGCCTTTGGACACCTCCATAATTTTGACTTTCTTTCCGCCATTAGTAACTGTATGTGGCAGTCACTGTTGAAGTTAAGTACTACTTCTTTCCATTTAATACAAATATTCATGAAATCCTGATGCCAGACCTGTTGGTGCCTAGTGAGGGATCTCCAGGCTGCTAGTTTCTGAGGAATAAAGTATATTTTGTGTGAAATGTGGTGTGACTTTGCCGTTCCCATTTATGTGAGCTTGCTGATGCTTCCCTGCATTCTGGGCTGTGACAGACTGTAAGGCAAGGCTCAAATTGCAATCTTTTACTCTAGTTCTGTGGGAATGTACTTACTGGGGTTTGACATCCTTTTTTTCCTTAGTTCTTTCTGGGAAATTCCTTTCTCTTTCTTGAAGAAGCTCTTGCAGAATGCAGTGATAATGAGAAGTTGTCATGTACCCGCAATATGATTATTTAATCCCTGGAGTTCTATAGTTGTTTTGAATCTTTTTTTTTTCCTGGAAGTGGGAATGTTTCAGCCATGCATTTGTATGAAAGGCAGTGCTGTCTAACAGATATAAACCACAAAGATTGAAAGTTCAAGGTCCTGGGTTCTGTTTCTTGCTCTGCTATTGCGATAGCTATAGGCAAGAAACTATGCCTCCATTTTTGCTACATGTAAAATGGAGATAACGTTTACCTCGCAGAGTTTGGTAAATATTTGTTTGTTGTTAAGCAGTGCTATGAAAGTGCAAATTGCTGTTGGTAAAATACTAAAGAGCTTGTGGTATATGACCATAGTATTCTTCGGGTGTTACACTAATGGTCCTCTAACTAACTCCATTGAGCAGCAGTGCAAGTTAAATGTTCTGTCCTGAAATGCAAACCTTTTCTTCTCTTTTTTTAAAACATTTCTCCTTGAAATGGAAAAAACTGGAGTTCAGCTGGTAGGATGCACATTTGGGGTTAAAGAAAGTTCCCACTTGAAACCTATGCCTTAATTTTTAGGTCTAATTATTAGTTTCCTGCTGAAGAAGTCTTTGCTGAATGAAGAAATGGTGTTCAGTGTATCATTGCTTTAGCATGCATTTTATGACTGCTGCACCAACTTTTCAACAATAAGTCATGTAGGTGGTAGCAGTCAGTGTGAAGAGCTGAACTCAGAAGATTGGAGGGAGCTGAGAGCACACAGAGAAGGGGTGAGAGGGAGGGAGTGCAATCATCCAGCTGGCCGATAAATCTGAGAGATCATCTCAGGAGGTGTCTGCTTTAAGGGGTGCTAAAATCAAGCATTGAAGAGGCAGTATGCAGAGGAGGCTAGGAGGAAGACAGCATCAGAGGAAGCAGAATGGAAATACAGGATTGTTGTAGGGGGTGGGTGAAAGACAAATAAAGACATAGTGGCTGATATCAATTACGTGAGAGTGGGGGGCTGAAAGCATTAAAGGAAGAGAAGGGAGAAGAGGGGAGATGTTGAATGTATAAAGGAAACTTCCTCCTGAGTGTGATAGGTAGGTGTATTGTACCTTATAGCAATCATTTGTTTTGTGTTAATTACTAGTTTGGGGGTGTACATTTTATTTAATTTTCTTAGGTTATCTATTTGAATTCAAACTGTCCCCCAGGATAAATGGTTGCCACTTTTATAGATACTCACTGTGTAAATGGTTGTACCATGTCAGAATGAAATTAAAGTAATTCAGTGCATAGAACTTAGTTAACTAATACTTAATTCCAATTTTGGATGTGACAAAAACATCACAGAGTAAACATTAATCACTCTGTTTTTCTTAAAGTGCTGTATATTTTATGTTTCCAGGTAAGTTTGTCCATGGAGCAGTATGGAGAGAAGAAGATAGCATAGTAAGGTGGTGGAGTTGTGGACAGGATGGCCTTCCTGGACAACCCAGCAATTATATTGGCTCATATTCGGCAGTCACATGTGACCAGTGATGACACAGGGATGTGTGAAATGGTCCTGATAGATCATGATGTTGACCTAGAGAAATTCCATCCTTCTTCAGTGACTGGAGACACTGGTTCGGAAACGCAGGGAAGCAATGGAGAGACTCAGGGTTATGTATATTCCCAATCAGTTGATATTACCTCAAGCTGGGACTTCGGTATTAGACGACGATCAAATACAGGTAAATGCTATTTGCAAAAAAACCTACCCCCAAACAAAACACAGAACCAGCAACAACAACATACCAGTTAGAACCTCACGCAAAAGGCTAATTTGACTTGCTTGGACCAGTTATCAGAACCCAAGTAGCTACTTATATGTCAAACCTTTCTTTTGTAACATTTAGCTAGGCAAATAGGTCCGTTTCAGGAAAAGAAATACATAATGGGCCAGTTTCTTTAGTGCGTTGTTAACTGATTTTTAGTTGATTTTTCTACTCCAATGTACCAAATCACAGTGTGTAGAAGAACTTTGAAGTTGTCAGTTTTATTACAAAAAATTAAAGATTTAGAAAATATTGTGGTAAAAAAACCATCAAAATTCCACTATCAGTCCTTGAAATTCTTATTGTTTAGGTACACAAAGTCGGTTTTTGTTTTTTTGTTTTTTTGTTTTTTTTTTGTGAGGATACCTACTTTTTGAGTAGTACCTACCTAGTGGGGCACCAGACCAAGTCATTCTGGCCCGAAGTATTAAAACCAATGACACAACTGAGTATAGGAAAAAAGGGGTTAGTAGATGGACAAGAAAACCAGAGTAACAGAGGCCACTGAAGAGAGAACAGGACAGGGGAGGTGTGAGAGAATGTACAACAAAAAGAGGACATACATAGTGTTGAAGAAGGGAGGGAGGGAAATGGAAGGAAACAAAGTACAGAAGTAAATGTGATACATTTATACTTTGTATTTACCACATTTATTGTGGAAAACTTGAGTGAGGTGTTGGCAGAATGTTGATCATAATTAATTTTGAGTCATAATATCTCTGAGTGCACAGAACTTCGCTAACAGAGCAGGTGTCTCTTAAAACTGCATGCCACAGTAACAAGTAATGTTAGGAGTCTTAGACCAGGATAGTCACAGTGAATGCTGACAATGTACATCATGACAGGTCAGCTGCTCTATGGGCTTTTATCATGAAATTTCAGAACAACAGATGATTTTGTAGTACCAAGGTCCAAGTTGGATCTTAATTCTGTAATAGCACTTTTTTCTCTGATGGTGCTCTAACAGATCAACAAATGGGAGATTTAGCAGCAAGGAATATATAGTATCAAATATATTGTCAGATTAATAACCTGATATATCCTTTACCTGGAGGGGAATTAATTCTTCATTTGAAGACAGACTCAGTGATCCATCTTGCTTTTTCATCTTTGACTTCTGCTGTATTGTATCTACAGTACTACAAAAATCTGAGTTAGGATTTGAGCTCTCAAAATATGCTAATTTAAAGATATTTACCTTTTTGGTATATACTAATTGCTTAGTTTTTGTTAATAGGGAGAAAACATCCCTCTTCTGTTCTTTTGCAGTAGGGGGATGTGGGAGTTGGTACACACAGCCTCCAAGGAAGGTTCTGTGCTGAAATGCTCGAGTGTTGAAGGCTTGAAATAGGAAGTTCATCTCTTTCCTTGTAGGAACATACATTTGCGAAATAATTTTTTTGCAGGTAATACACCACCACCTAAAGCTCAGAAGTAAATTTAACTAGATTCTACCTACCCAGAAAAGTGATGTACAGTAATAAGTATCTTAAGATACTTTTTAAAAGCTAATGTATTGTCAAAAGTTGTGAAAAATAATTAATAGTATTGATTCAGTATAATTAAGGCATCTCGCTAAATTTGGAAATAAGGTCCATGAATACATAGTCCTAGGACTAGCTAAAACTGACTTCCATGTAGCCAGGTGAAAAGCTTAATGTGCCAGACCGCATGGCATTTTCTTTGAGAGGTTAGTTCAGTTCAATTGTTGTTACAGGATAAGAAAGTGGAGAAGGAGAGTTCAAAGTGTTGTGGAATTGCTGCAAAAAGTGGTACTGACAGATAATTTCACAGAGTGGGTAGATAAAAAGATAGATTAAATTCTAATCTGAAACCATTTAACTTCCCAGTTAGTGGCAGATTTTAAAACAATTGTTAGTATGGTCAGTCCAATGGGGAGCCAAGCTGATGTCAGTTGTTTTTTTTTTTTTTTCTCCTCCTCTTGAACCTCCCTCATCTTATTCTCTGATGTACATTGACACTGCCAGGCAGTTGATATAGTTATTAAGACCTACATAGCTCATGACCTGAAACAATGAATGATATAGAGAAAGTAAATTGGTCAGTTTTATTTACCCTTTCTCATAATACAAGAACAAGAGGCATCCAAAGAAATTGAAAGCAACAATTTAAAAAATAAAACCTTTTTACACAAGACACATAGTAAATTAATTAGCCGAAAGTGCTCAGTGCCAGAAAATATTAAGTGCAAGAGCTTCACAGGAATCAAAAAAGGATCAGATGTTTGTATAACATGCACAGTTTGGTTAGGTAGAATAAAAAAAGTACAAGGGCATATAAATCTTCATGCAGCAAGGCATAAATAAACTATTAACAGCCTGGAGTTAGAAACTTCCTTTTATGGGGAGGCTATTGCGTAAATGTAAAAATTTCTATTCTGTTAGGGCCACCAACTTCCCTGAGGCCACTTGTCTTCATTCCCATTGTAAACAATGATATGCACTGGCTATTTCGAAGGAGGGCATCTTAGCTCTGCATCTCTGGCCTCAGTTCTATTAAGAGTAATCAGAGGTGGCGGCCATTTTGAAAGAGAGCAGTTTTTTTATGGAATTCTTTCATAGAACATCATTCTTCAGCTCTGCTGAAGAAGAAACTTTAATTTATGAAGAAAAATGACAAAAATAACTGTTAATCATAAAAAATCACTTGTAGCCATTGCGTGAGATTTCACTGAGATTTGTCTATATGGAAAGTTGGAAGAGTCAGCATTAATTATTGTTAATTATCTGGCACCAGATCTTAAGGCACTAAGTATCATAAAGGACCCATATTCTACTTAATTTTAACTCTTAAACTAATTAACAGATTTACTTGTAAATTCTTAGAAAATGCATTCTGTACTTAGAGTAGGTCCTGTAAGTTTGGGGAAGATATGCTGTGTTCTACATATATAGAACAAAGTGATTGAATCCCTACTTTAAGTGTGAAACAGTCTTAACTAAGGAACTGCAACCAGCTCCTCAGCCATACGATTATTTTTATTAGCTACTCAATTTCAGATCTGTTAGTTTGAATATTTTTTCTTTCTAGTAAAGGACAGTAGATATTGTGTGTTCCTTGTAGCATAGTTGAGGCACTTTACATTGGTCTAAAGTAGGTGATATAAGTGTTTATTCCAGTGGATAGTGGCAAATGTTTTTTGAGTATATGATCTCATGTTTACTCTCTATGGTTTTAATACTCACCAAGAAGTTTTTAAAGGAATTCCCACTTGTGTTGTCATTTATTTCCTTTGGTTTGTATAGAATTGAATTCAAATTGTTTTTTCAAGAGTAAATTATGTAGCTGTAGTAATTTATCCATGCACTGCTGATGTCTGACAAGCACTGGAACAAAATGTGTTTTACTGCAGCAGTGGAGAGTCGACATGTTGTTATAGGTCCTACAAAAATAGTGGCTATTGAGCACTCATACATGTCAGGTTACATTGTAAAGTAGGTTTAATTTAAGGCGTAAAACTTTGAAAAGTTGAAAAACCTTGAAAGTCGTCTCGGGGTGCAAGGTTGTACAATGAGGTAAAAAACACTCTGTGCTGCCATGCTAGGGTTGCCAGACCATGGGGCCAGGCATTGTGGGGAGTACAGGAGCTTGTCAGCCTAGTATTTATCTCTACCATAGGAGATAGGTAGGGAGAGCACGGATACTTGGTTTCCCATCTCTTCTCCCACAAAAAAAAAAAAATGTTTATTTCCAGCCCACAGAGATTATTAGCCAGAGCAAGGGGGGGAGTATGCTACACCTAGTAAAGGGCTGTAGCAAATTACTTCTCTCCCAAACTCAGGGGTAGCAGAAAAGGCTCATTTATCCCTTAATATTTGATGGAAACAGAACTACGTATGGTCAGTGAAATTTTTGACACTGAATGCTTGCAAACTAATACGTTTATGAGAATGAACCTTAAATAATTCAGACTTCTAATAGATGCTGATAATCCCATGTAATTTGGAGTGGCTGTAGTGCAATCACGCGATGAATGATAATTTGGAACCAACTGGTAGAGGAATTGTATTGAGATGGAATAATTGCACATATCTCCATTTGTTCTTTTAAAATAAAATTAACCCTTGACTACACCAAGCCAGATTACTAAGGCTTTGTGAGAGGAATCCCACAAGGATTAAGGAAGGTGGAGTTCATACACTGCAGCTCATGGGCAAACTGCAGGTCTTAAGAGGATGGTGCAAAACTCTCTTCTTTAATACGTAGTCACCCTGCCCTCTCCCCACAGAGGGACATGTCAGCGCTTAAAGGGATACAGTTGCCCTTAGAAGGGTCCCAGGCACCTGGACGAATAGCTCCCCTTATGTAAGAAATTGACCTGTTATTAATTACAACAATGTTAAAAGAAATGCTACATTTCCTGGTTTCCCCATTTCTTCCCTTTCCCATTGGTTTCAGGGAAACCAGAAGATAATTTAAAAAGCTGAAAAAGCTATTCCAAATTATAGATATATTTACCAGAAAGATATTATTTCTCTTTGGGGGAGGGGAGATTTTGAGGGATTGATGCTTAATGTGGCCCAAATAAAAATTTGATTTTGAACTATAGGTACAATAATAAATTAGAAGAAAATGGCTTCACTTTTTAAAACTAAACTCTCACAATGGAAGAACATCTTGCTTCATGTTTACCATTACGAACAGAGATGTTTCCTGTACTTTTTTCACAGTTAGTCAATTACTTTTTTTAGATATTATAGCTAAAGTGTCAACAACTTTTTTAATCAATGCTTTGGCTAAGAGTTCTGATACTTGGTAAAATGTTGGACTGATGACCCACCATTTGCATCTTGAATGCAGTTCTAAGTATAAAGAAGGGATAGAATGTATCAGTGTATTTTTTATTGGTGAAAGTGTACAGGAATTGTCAGAGTAATTCAGTATTTTAAAATCTCCTTTAAGAGGCCATTTTAGTTAATAAATGATCACAATACATCAAAATTGTTAATATATCCAGCAAATTGTGTTTTCTCAAATGACCAAAATCATTACTTCTACTTGCCAATCTAGTTTGCTTTCTTACTGGTAATGGTGAGTTCACTGCAGTGATTATTTCTGGTGGTTGGTTTCTCGGGGTAGCTTCTACCTGATTATTTATTTGATAGTTTGTCTCCTGAGATAAATCTGGTGTTAACAATAAGTGAATTTCCGGAAAGAGGAGATCCTGGAGTCTGAGTTGCTTGATACTTTAACTGTTTGAGCCTTATTTTCAAGATCTATTTTGGAGATGGAATCAAAATATGTAAAGAAATATTATATTCATTTTAAGATTTGACTAATGTTGTGAAGATACAAATCATTTATTTTATTACCTATAAACTGTTTCAGCACACTGAAGAAAAAGCTATGCTAATTTATATCGCTTTGACATTTTATAATTTTCATGATTTTTAGATAAAGGATTTTATATTTAAAACTTTAATAGTCTAGTCTGAGTTCATTTATCTTTAATTTTTGAAACGGGTAGAGTAATTCATAACAGTAATTTTATTCCTGTAATGTAATATTCACTTGAGTTCATTTGTGCATTAAAATTCCTTTAAGACCGTTATTAATGATTTATATAATGAAATGTCATATTAATCACAGAAGTTTTCACATTTTATTATTCTCTTCCATGTTAATACTATCTTTATGATCTCTATTAATGTTTTATATCCTCTAATTTCAATTATAAATCAAGAACACTTTCATGTTTTTGTTGGTATTTGCTTTTCAGGGGTGCCACCTTTAAAATTTTATGACTTCTCCCCCTACGTATGCAGTATAAAACATCTTTATTCATATAAAGGTAGTTAATTATGTCTTTGTTTATAGTAAACTTCCATTGACAAACTTATAGTAATAATATTTCTTTTCAAGCTCAGAGACTAGAACGACTACGAAAAGAGAGACAAAATCAAATAAAATGCAAAAACGTTCAGTGGAAAGAGAGAAATGCTTCTTGTTCAGGTAAAAAGAAACATCTATTTTCTTTATATTTTTAATTGTTGAGTTTACTTAATATTCATTTACAGAGTTTTCAGTTTATAAACCTCACTTAAAAACTTCCAAAACACAGAGGAAATATCAGTGAAGGATTCTGACCACTTCCTATTCTCACTTGTGTTCTCCCCGTAGTTTTCAGCCACCACCTGCCCACTCCTATTGATTTACATTGATTAAAGAAAAATCAAGACATTGATTAAAAGCTACTGTAGTTGACTGAAGTTTTAATAAATTAGAGTTTTTTAAGGAACATTTCAGAATAAAGATTGTTAACACAGTGCTTGCAGAACTTGGCAGTTTCTAACATCACTGTTTATTTTGTGTCTACACATAAAATTTAGGTCAACCTATCTAACTTGCTCGTGATGTGAAAAATTTTCACCTGTGAGAGACGTAGTTAAACCAACCTAAGCCCTGGTATAGATTCAGCTAAGTCGATGGAAGAATTCTCCCATCAAGTTAAGTACCACCTCTTGAGGTGATTTACTACAGAGATGTAAAATCCCCTTCCAGTGCTATAGCAAGTGTCTACACTACAGCAGCATAGCTGCAGTGTGACAGCTGTGCCGCTGTAGTACTTGCAGTGTAGATATACCCTGAAGCTCCTCTTAGCTTGATGATTAAGCATCAAAGACAATGAAATTGTATTCTGGAATTTTTTGCATGGGAGCTGGTGTTTAACAAAACGAATAACTGACAAGCCTTGACTGTCTCCTTGCAACAGATCAAAGCTGATTAGAGTATCTAGCTTCCAGGTGGAAGACCACTATTTTCAAAAAAGTGATAGGATGCATAACCTATTTCAAGTGGCCTTGGATGTTATGGATGAATGTGTGGTGTGAAACGTTTTTTTAAAGGTTATATTTACAAATTTTAAAAGTAGTCTCGGTCCGTTTTCTAGGTGAGGAGGAAAGCTTAAGGGGAAAAAAAGCATGAGAGAAGTATTATGAAAATATGACTTGTCTTCATGGGTTTTAAGCTTCTTGGGGCTTCTAAACTCACTCTGCCCTCACTTCATCAAACCATTAATGTTATTGAAAGATGGCTCTTGCTTTTAATGTAGCTCTGCTTAAGAATGTGGACACAGGAAACTTCAGAATGAAATGAAGCCAGAAATGCCATTTGAGGTTTTTATCTGTTTCTTAGAACCAGTAGTTATAACTAATATTTTCCCTGTAAATACCTATTACTTTCTTTTGTAACTTATAATTTAGTGTTTCTTATTACTATACTGTGGTGCTTAAATGGTAACATATGGAATTAAAAAAATTCTATGCCAATTATTTTATTTCCTAGCATAACTGATGTCTGTTCCTGTTGTATTTGACACAAACTGTCAAAGTCTTGTATGGTCTATCATGCCTCCTTCTTTCAAAATTTGTATATATCTTAACATGGTCCCTACGTAATCTCGGTCCCTAGGTCCCTGTATTTTTCTGTCTGCCCTTTGTAGGACCTTCTCCAGTTCTATAATATCTTTTTCATAAGAGAGTGAACAGAGCTGCTCACAGGATTCCAAACATGGTTGCACTAATCCCCTATACAGAGTTAAAGCATACATTTGATAGTTCTGTTAATGCATCCTAAATGTTTTTGCCTTTTTACTCTGTTAAGCATTATATTGAAGGTTTTAAAGTTTAATCTTCCATAACCTCCAACCCCTTCTGCTCAATGTTTTGTAGCTTTTGACCAGTGACGGTATAATCCTCTCTTCTTGTTTCTTATCCCTAACCATATTACTTGATGTTTCTTTGCATTGAAATGGACAATGGATTCCCAAGCTCTTGCTTTATTCTAGCTTGTTCTGTTGTCTCGTTCCTGGACCACAGATCTAAGACATTGGGGGTCTCTGCTCCATGCAGCCTTGGAGGTGGACCAAACCTATCAATTATTAGCAGGGGAGGTGTTGCTCCTCCCCTTAGAAAGTTCTCCAGTTTTTTTGAGTCTTCAGATGCAGGCAGGGAGTCCCATTCTTCCCTGCTGCGGAGCAAAAAACAAAACAAAAAAATCTCCAAGTTTTGATTTGATTAGCACAGGGGTTTCCCTTTCTCCCCACAGTCTCCTTTGGAAGGTGTTCTAAAAGGCACAAAATGAAATCTGTTTCCCTCAAGTGGCGTAAATCTGCGGTGTGCAGCATGGAGGATAATCCTCAGTGGTGCGTTCCCCTGCTCACTTTCAGAGCAAAGCAAGAGAGATAAATACAGAAAAATCCCGGTAATAGGCATACTGATTCCTCTGGGCCTGAACATCCACACAGGGAATTCTTCCTCATTAGGGGAAGAAGGTCAGAGTTAAAGACTCAATAGTCAAATACATATTAAAAAAACAAAACAAAAACCCTCCCACAGTGGATAGTCTCTTTTAGGCAAGAGTGTACTGAGCATAGTAAACTCTGAGTATGAAGTCTGCAGATGCCCTAAACGTTCTATAGCTATATATCCCTTCTCAGGCATCCTGAGAAGGTGTAGTGGTGCAGTAAGGAATTCTAGCTACACCTAGAAGACAAGGAAAGCATCAGATTGGAATAACCCAGGAGCTGGAGACGACAAAGAGGAAATGCCCATACTTTTAGCTTCCAGAAAGAAATCTACTAACTCAGTCTGTCTATTCAGGGGCCTGCTTGAGGTTTACCTTTTGGTTCTAGGACAAAGGCCTCACTACTATATCTACCTCAGTACCATGGATTCTTGAATTTCTTTAAGATTGACTCAGACTGGGCCTGGCATTTCAGACACTCAAAGGTCAAGTTGCTGCTTTGTCTAGCATCCTTAGTGAAGCCGGGAAGTAGTGAATTTCTTCCTACCCAAATGTCCAACATTTTTTGAAAACAGCATTTCTTCTACATCCTCCTGAAGCACACAAAGTTCTTTCTTGGGATCTTAACCTGGTTCCCAGGGCCATTTCAGACCCTTCATTTGAACCACTCCTGAAGGTGTCTCATTTTCTAACCATTACAGTGGTCTTGTTGATAGCAGTCAATTCAGCCCTCGGGGAGTGAGTTAGGAGTTTTTTCCTAGTAACCTCAGTACTGTACCTTCCATAAAGATGATAAAGTGGTCCTCAAATCAACTCTGCCTTCAGACCAGGCTCTGTAGAGCACAGAAAATTGTCCTTCCATCCTCCTGGCCAGCTCCGTGCATCCCAAAGAGAAACTGTGGCATACTTTGGATGTCCACAGAGCTCTCAAAGTATATATTCACCACACAGCTCAGTTCAGAAAGACAATTACTGTGTTTCTTTTTATCATCTGTTGTTAAAGGGAAAGCAGGCTTCAAAATCTTCAGTTTCCAGATGGCTAAAATTTTGTATCTCAGAAGCATACAAGTCTAAAAGCATAACTCCATCCTCCAAAATCAGAACTGACTCCCTGAGAGTAGTAGCAGTTTCATGGGCAGAAAGATCATGCGTGTCATACAAGGAAATCTATAAAGCAGCCACTGGGTCATCTGCTCACATTTGCTCATATTTTCTCCCAGTTCCTCAAGCTGTCCATTTAGTCATAATCTGAGGTAGCCTGTGGTAGATGGATGCGTCTCACTTAGGAGGAGGTGGTTGAAGGACATCTACATAGAACACATCACAGGACTTCGGCAATACCAGGAGAGATGAGCTGGTGTGCCAATGAGAAGCACAGTGGGGAAAGTAACTGAAATACTTTCCATATGGATTATATTTTCTAAATGGACAGCCTACCCTAAATTCTCAATTACTGAGGGACAATCTTCACTCATTGCTATATTTGCTTTCCTCAACCAACTCTCTGTATAACTTTCCATGAGTGAAGTACCCGAATACTTGGATGCTAATATCTAAACTGTATTCTTAAATTTATTCACCTAAATTTGGGTTATTGCTGATTTTGCACTATATGTATCTTATGACTTTAAAAACAAACTTTGTATTTGTGGATAATCTAAGCACTATACCCAGATGTACAAATACATTTTTCTTAACGTTAGCTTTAAGAAAATTTGTATATCCCAGTAACTATTACGAGAGGGGTACTCTCATTCACAGCTCTTCATAACTGTGTAAAGTTCCCTGTGAGTGGACGCTGCTAGGAAAATCCCAGTGTCATGGATCTGTGGATCTCATTACATATCGCACTAAGAACATTTATCTGTGCCTTACCTGAAAATTATCTTCCTGAGAGTAATGAGGTCCACAAATCCTGCCCACCCTGAATAGGCTGATAATTTGAGACAACTATGGGATTATTAATTGGCACTAAGCATTTGTTGTTCATTGAATTCCTTGCTCTGCCGGAGGATTGTTCTATTTAGTCTTTAGTGTTTAATGTTCCTTACAGATATAGAGTGGTTAGAAATTTCTTAGGCTATGAAAATGTCTCCACTGGCAGTTTCTCAGAGGTGGTGCCACACCTCCCCTGCCACTGATTAACTGGTCTGGTCTGCGTCCAAGGCTGCATGGATCTGTAGACCTCATTACTCCAAGAAAGGAAATTTTCAGGTAAGGCATGGGTAAATTTTCCTGTTATTGCCCCTCCCTTATATTTAGTTCCCCATCCCCCAAATTTTGTCTTTGGCAGGCTTCACCTTCCTGTATTTTCCTTATTTCATGTCATTGGTGTATGAAGGGATCAGATTGGACCTTGAGAGTGACTGAATAGTTCTCCACTAGCTACTTCTTTCTGAGATACTTTGACTCTTTGCCTTAAATAGAACACCACTTTGTTTTGTCAACTTCTTGTGATAGGTGTCCCAAACCCAAAGCATATTTCAAGGTAAAGATTTAGATTCTGGTAGTGGAATGACTGTGTGTACAACTCCTCCTCCGCTGTCCTCCCCTTGTCAGTAGCTCTTTTACAGGCTTGGAGGTTAGAATCTGTTTTTAAAAGTAGGTGTTATTTAGGTCTGTGCTGTATTTACTTGTGCCGTATTCACCTAGCTTACCCACATATTGCTTCCTAGACTTTTTATTTCTACTGTCTCTCATGGTTGTCAAAAGACAAAGTTAATTTTCTCCCAGTCTTTCTCCTTCCCAGTTCTTTGCTTCTTCCTCAAAAAGTTTGTAGCTGTAACAGGCTGTTTCCAAAACAAAACAGAGGTTGCTTTTTTAAAAATGCATCATTTCTAATTGCTTTGAATCCCTGAGGTTTGTCTTTCAAGATTGAACAAATCCCATATGTAGACATCCCTAACAATTCTGTTCTGGAGTGGGGTTACATTTTTTAAAGTACTGATAAGCCTGACAGACTATCTGTTGCTGGTGCATGTGGAAAAAAAAGACTCTGTAAGTATAGTATACTCTGAAACCTGTTTTAAACGATCACTTAAGGGTCTGACACATCATTGGGTTAGTCAGAGTTGCCTGTGAGCAGCTGGAATTTCCTCTCCACTCCAGAGTGTGGTAGGTAAGTAGTCTAAACTTCCTTCCTGGTGTTTGACCTTAGAGGAAATTTAAATAACAGTTAAAAAAAACAAGAAAACAAAACCCACGAATCAAAATATAAACCACGGTCTAAGCTTTATCCTGAGTCTTAGATGTTTCTTGGAATTCCCAGCAGGACCTCCTCCGCCCCAGTCTCTAATTGTCTTGATATCAGGCAGACACTCCAACCTTCCTCAACAATAACGAGCTCTACAGTAACTCCTCACTTAACGTCCTCCCACTTAACATTGTTTCAGAGTTACATCACTGCTCAATTAGGGAACATACTCATTTAAAGTTGTGCAATGCTCCCTTATAACGTCGTTTGGCTGCCTGCTCTGTCCACTGCATGTAAGATTTTGTGGAAGAGCAGAGAGTTTACAAGGGAGCATTGCACAAGTTCCTCTTCTCCGCCTCCTTACCCTCCCTCCCAGCGCTTCCCACACCACCAAACAGCTGTTTGGCAGCGCTTAGGACTTTCTGGGAGGGAGGGGGAGGAGCGGGGAAGCGCTGCGTCTCCACTTCTCCCCCCCCCCCAAAAGTCATAAGTGCGAAGCGCTGGGAGGGAGGGGGAGGAGAAGGGAAGGGAAGCGTTGTGTCTCCGCTCCTCCCCCTCCCTCGCAGAAAGTCCTAAACCAGCCAAACAGTTGTTTGAAGGCTCTTAAGACTTCCTGTGGGGGGAAGGAGCGGGGATGCGGCGTGCTCCTGAGAGGAGGTGGAGTGGGGGTGGGAAGAGGTGGGCCTGGAGTGGAGTGGGGAAGGGAAGATGCGAGCCTGGAGCATTCCCCCAGGAAAGTCGGCACCTGTTCTTCTCCGGGTAAGCTGGCGCTGCTGTTGTGAAGGTGCTTTCTGGCATCCTTGCCTGTAGCGGGCTGTGCCTGGGTGGGGTAAGCCAGGGGCACTTCTCAACCACAGTACTGTACAGTATATATAATGCCTTTTGTCTGCCCCCCAAAATTTCCTTGGAACCTGACCCCCTGCATTTACATTAAGTGAAACGATGTTAAACAAATCCAATTTTCCCATAAGATTTAAAGTTGCATTTTTCAGGAACATAACTACAACCTTCAGTGAGGAGTTACTGTACCTGTCAGCATGAGTCAGCAAAGTTCTAGAGACTGAGTTTAGGATAGCTGAACTGAAAATCACTTTATTCCTAAACAGAGTTCTCAGATCTGCCAACCTGTTACAATAGGTTTCTGTTAAAGGTGGAGAACTGTACTCCTTCACTTGGGGATTCTTTGGAGATCACTGAAGACGGGTGAAGTATGGGGGAAATAGTTTCACTGTTTCTGTCTTTCTTTTCAGTTACTATTGACAGTTATTTCAAATATAAAGGGCTCCTTGTTTCTTTGGCTACCTAGATGTTATAAGCACACAGAAAGAAGTGTTGGGGAGGTAGTGGTTAGAGCAGGGGAATGGAGTTCAGGAATGAGTAGTAGTGGTAAACAAACATTTATACTCTGGTAGCATCCAAAAGCCCCGATCTAGAGCAGGGTGTCATTGTGCAGGGCACTGTACTGACAGGGATGGGACAGTCACTGCCACAGAGGATGTAACATACAACCAGTGAATGTGACGAAGAATTGGCATGTGTGTAGTTATCATTTGTTTTAATTTTTTAAATTATAGATAGTGATAGGGTGAGGGGGAATAGCAGGAATGGGGAATTACATGTAAGAAAATGAGGAAAGGGGAAGTGGGGAGTTGCAGCTGATCACCTGCTTGGCCAAGTTCAGCAGGCAGGGTTTTGGAGGCATCACAGTGGAGGTGAGTTTTAAGGAGGGTCAAGTCGGAGCTGTACATATTGTATCAGGGAGATTTTTTCTGTGCATAAGAGGTAGTGTGGGGAAAAGTACAAAGATATTTAAAGGGAAGTTGACTTATGGTGTTGAAGGGAGGGACTGTTGGTGGGGAGAAGGTGGAGATTGATGTTCTGTTGAGTTACTAGCATTCTGGAATTTGTTCCAGCTGTGCCACTGACTCACTTTGCCTTTCTGTACCTCCATCCCTTCACCATAAAATGGGAACAATGATACCGTCCTGCCTCATCCATGTATTGAGGCTACAATTAATGTTAGTAAAGCACTTTGTGATCTTCAGGTAGGACACCAGAGAAGTGACAAAGCATTATTATTTTCTAAAATAATTATACTTGCTATCTTTACGTAAAATAAAGTGAATCTTCAGGTCACTTAGTAGGACTTAGTGCTTTTCATCCACGCATCTCAAAGCATTTACCAAGGTGGGTAAGCATTAGCTTAATTTGTTTTATGAATGCTGAGTGGAAAAAAAAAGTCATTGATAAACTTTCCTTTCTTCATAAACTTTCAAATCCCTAGTTCTCATGCAAACTATGCTAGTATGTGTTGGGAAGTTTTTGTTGCAGATACATTTTTTGCTGCATATTTTGTGGTCAAATAAATTGCATCCAGGAATTTAGTGGTTTTGTTTTCAAATATGGGAACTATTGAGGGAGATTACTTTTCATAACTGAAATACTGTGTTTCAAAGGGGTGTATGTGTGATGAAATACTTTGTGTATATGTATGTTTCTCTTTTAAAAAGATTGGCTGTCCGTCCAATAGGCTTTGTAATGAGACCCTTATGGATTTTGCCTATTAAAGTGAAGTTAGAAGTGGAGTTAGAGAGGCTGTACAAAACAACCTAAGAGGCTTCTTTATTTGTTCAGATTAATTCATCAATAAACTTTGATAACACTGAAAAATGTAACAAGCTGTTCAGAAAGAAGGGGAAATGTAGTAAAATGTACAATATATTGAGACAGTCATCTGAACACTTTGGGCTTGTACAGAATAACACACTCAGCTAAAAATTCCATAAAAAAACAAAGCAAAACAACATATGCAGGCTAGTTAAAAAGCTTTAGGATGTGAAAATAGTGTAGCTAAACTTATCGTTTGTAAAAACAAAAAAACACCTGTGGTTTTCCTTCTAAAACTGAAGGCCGTTACAGTGGTGTTTCCTGTCCTTTTCAATAGGTTTTCCCTGTCCCTTCTCACAACACTGTGGAATGTGCTGCTGTTTCAAACTCCTGAGTCACACATAGGTTTGACTAAAATGAAAACTATGCAAAACAGATGCCACAGAAATGAACACAGAAGAACTCCAAAGATCCTCTCACTGCACATGCCAACAAAAGAAATAGCAAGCAAGCACATCTCAGATATTTCCTAAGAAACAACACAAGCAAGGAAAACACTTGAACCAATGAAATCATTCTACAGAACTCCAGGGGACAAAGTGTTTTCCAAAGGCACAAGAAATTACAGCTCACAACTCAGCAAAAGGTTATGGGCCTAGTACAGGAGATCAGACAAGATGATCATGATGGTCCCTTCTGATCTTAATGTCTATGAAACTCTATGAAACTATAACATAGTGGCAAATAAGAATTTTTAAAAACTAAAACAAGCCTGTTGTACAAACAGAATATGTTATGGGGTTTAAATTGCCATAATTAAAGACAAAATTTAATCATGCTCTTCTGGATTAATCTATATCTTGCTCTAACCTATTGGGTATCTTTTAGTATATACCACCCTTACCAACTGTTTGAACTTTCAGGTAATCCGATGGATAAAAATAAAACTGAGTTTGTGACTAGTTACAGTTTGACAGGTTTTAACTTCACAATTCAAAAAATGAACTGCCTCCCTGAAGCACTGACCTTTTGAGTCCTGTTTAGTCCTGTTCAGTAACTGTTCGTTCTCTGGAGGGGCAGCATGTAAATCTTTGGGACTTGAGAGAATCCAAATGTATGCATAAAGAGCAGAGCATCGACAGTTTAGGTGGATTGATGCTGATTCTCAGATAGTGATTGAGTTTGGGGTGGTTTGCTCCAGGAGAAGATGTGGACCAAACTTGTCCAGTTTCAGTCACTTGTACTAGAGAATGAGACCCATTAGTTCTAGTAGGCTAAATGCTACAGGCTCTGAGCTACATTTGTCCATCCTGATTTTGTAGAATCCGTGTAACATTAGGACCCTCCCTTTATTAAAAAAAATCAATTTCCATAAATTTGGGTTTAAACTCTTGCTGACAATCCTGCTATTATATCAAACAGCATTATAACAGGCTTCTTATGCCCCACTAATTTACACATTAACTTCATTATTACCCTTATTATCACAATACTGTACTTCCTTGTGACCCAGGATGCTTTTTGCTCAAGCATGGTGTTATGAGACCTTATTTTTCCAGATGAGACCCCCCACAAGGCAGCTTGCTGGAAGAGGGGAAGTACATGGGAATGTGGGAATTGCCATACTGGATTAGATTCATGGTCCTTCTAGTCCAGTATCCTGTCACCAATAGTACCAGTCCTAGATGCTTCAGAGGAGGTGCAAGGAACCCTGATGGGATAACTTGCCCCAAGAGTGTTTCCTTTTAACCCCTACTAGTTAGGTGTGGGATTAAGCCCAGAAGCAAAAAATTAATATCGCTTCCAAAACTCTTGTTTATTTTTTAATATTTACTGTTACAATTCTGAATAAATCTAAGTCTCTAGCCATTACCATCGAGCAGTCTCCAGCTACAGATTCCAGCCAGCTCGATATTAACCTATCTGGATGACAAAGGGGGCAACTTAGACCTTGCTGGCGGATGCTCAAAAGATGTGCACACACTTGTATATGCTACTATGTTTCGGGCCCTTCAGCGGCCTCTGTTGAAATGTGACAGGTTCAGTCACAGAGACCCCCTTGGGACTGTCACCTGATGTGCTGAGATTACCTTTGAGCCCGTTTTCCTTGCCATCTTGGGACTTCCAGAATCCTGCCTTGTTGAGCCAAACATGCTAGCCTGCTGCAACACAGACCCAGGGTCCAGGCCATGCCCCCAAAGCTGGAGGCGTTAAGTGAAAACAGCTCTGCAGGTTACCTGACTCCAGCACCCAGACACCCAGCTCCCAATGGGATCCAAACCCCAACTAAATCCGTTTTACTCTGTATAAAGTTTATACAGGGTAAACTCATAAATTGTCCACCCTCTATAACACCGATAGAGAGATATGCACAGCTGTTTGCTCCCCCAGGTATTAATCACTTACTCTGGGTTCATTAATAAACAAAAGTGATTTTATTAAGTATAAAAAGTAGGATTTAAGTGGTTTCAGGTAATAACAGAACAAAGTAAGTCACCAAGCAAAATAAAGCAAAAACGTGCAAGTCTAAGCCTAATACATTAAGAAACTGATTACAGATAATATCTCGCCGCCAGAGATGTTCCAATAAGCTTCTTCCACAGACTAGACTCCTTCCTAGTCTGGGCCCAATCCTTTCCCCTGGTACGGTCCTTGTTAGTTCCAGCAGCCATCTTAGGTGTTAAGCAGGAGCTTTCCCCTTTGTCCTGTTCCACCTCCTTTTATAGCTTTGGCACAAGGTGGGAATCTTTTGTATCTCTGGGTCTCCACCTCTTCTTCTAAATGGAAAAGTACCAGATTTAAGATGGATTTCAGCATCAGGTGACAGTCACATGTCCCTGTGAGACCTCATTCTTCATTATCCAGGGACTGGCCCACACATACACAGGAAGGCTTGCAGGTAACAAATCCATTCACAACCAATTGTCCTAGTCAATGGGAGCCATCAAGATTCTAAGCTACCATTAGTGATCCACACTTTGCATAATTATAATAGGACCTTAGAGTTATACTTCATATTTCTAGCTTCAGATACAAGAATGATACATACATACATACAAACAAACAAATAGGAGGAATATATTCAGTAGGTTATAACCTTTGTTATGATACCTTACAAGATACTTTTTGCATAAAGCATATTCCAGTTACATTATATTCACATTCATAAGCATATTTTAATAAAACACGGAGTGCAAGTCACAGAAACGTCATGACATTAAGCTTGCTATGCAGCTGTGAATCTATAGAACTTCAGTTATATCAGCTTCATTGTACAGAAGTGAAACATAGGTGCTGTGGAAGACTGAAGTACATTGGATTGACATTTTTGATTCTCCTCATCTTGGTCAGCTGCTCCGTATTAAGAGCAGGACAAGATCTGAAATGAAGATCTTTGAAACTGAACCCAGCAACCACCCCACATGAGCACTGGTATGGACATATTAGAATGGAAGACCAGCAACTTCCGAATCATGTGAACCGAAGAATGCCACTACATGGCTGTGACCTTAAGCACCTGGCCAGAGATAGATTCGAGTGGTGCTCAATCTGCAAGGAGGACACATCCTTTTGGGATTTGCCATGGTAGTGATGATTGTAACTCTAGGTATTCTTGATATTTCATAGAATCATAGAATATCAGGGTTGGAAGGGACCCCTGAAGGTCATCTAGCCCAACCCCCCGCTCGAAGCAGGACCAATTCCCAGTTAAATCATCCCAGCCAGAGCTTTGTCAAGCCTGACCTTAAAAACCTCTAAGGAAGGAGATTCTACCACCTCCCTAGGTAACGCATTCCAGTGTTTCACCACCCTCTTAGTGAAAAAGTTTTTCCTAATATCCAATCTAAACCTCCCCCACTGCAACTTGAGACCATTACTCCTCGTTCTGTCTTCTGCTACCATTGAGAACAGTCTAGAGCCATCCTCTTTGGAACCCCCTTTCAGGTAGTTGAAAGCAGCTATCAAATCCCCCCTCATTCTTCTCTTCTGCAGGCTAAACAATCCCAGCTCCCTCAGCCTCTCCTCATAACTCATGTGTTCCAGTCCCCTAATCATTTTTGTTGCCCTTCGCTGGACTCTCTCCAATTTATCCACATCCTTCTTGAAGTGTGGGGCCCAAAACTGGACACAGTACTCCAGATGAGGCCTCACCAATGTCGAATAGAGGGGAACGATCACGTCCCTCGATCTGCTCGCTATGCCCCTACTTATACATCCCAAAATGCCATTGGCCTTCTTGGCAACAAGGGCACACTGCTGACTCATATCCAGCTTCTCGTCCACTGTCCCCCTAGGTCCTTTTCCGCAGAACTGCTGCCTACCCATTCAGTCCCTAGTCTGTAGCTGTGCATTGGGTTCTTCCATCCTAAGTGCAGGACCCTGCACTTATCCTTATTGAACCTCATCAGATTTCTTTTGGCCCAATCCTCCAATTTGTCTAGGTCCTTCTGTATCCTATCCCTCCCCTCCAGCGTATCTACCACTCCTCCCAGTTTAGTATCATCCGCAAATTTGCTGAGAGTGCAATCCACACCATCCTCCAGATCATTTATGAAGATATTGAACAAAACCAGCCCCAGGACCGACCCTTGGGGCACTCCACTTGATACCGGCTGCCAACTAGACATGGAGCCATTGATCACTACCCGTTGAGCCCGACAATCTAGCCAGCTTTCTATCCACCTTATAGTGCATTCATCCAGCCCATACTTCCTTAACTTGCTGACAAGAATACTGTGGGAGACCGTGTCAAAAGCTTTGCTAAAGTCAAGAAACAATACATCCACTGCTTTCCCTTCATCCACAGAACCAGTAATCTCATCATAAAAGGCGATTAGATTAGTCAGGCATGACCTTCCCTTGGTGAATCCATGCTGGCTGTTCCTGATCACTTTCCTCTCATGCAAGTGCTTCAGGATTGATTCTTTGAGGACCTGCTCCATGATTTTTCCAGGGACTGAGGTGAGGCTGACTGGCCTGTAGTTCCCAGGATCCTCCTCCTTCCCTTTTTTAAAGATTGGCACTACATTAGCCTTTTTCCAGTCATCCGGGACTTCCCCGGTTCGCCACGAGTTTTCAAAGATAATGGCCAATGGCTCTGCAATCACAGCTGCCAATTCCTTCAGCACTCTCGGATGCAACTCGTCCGGCCCCATGGACTTGTGCACGTCCAGCTTTTCTAAATAGTCCCTAACCACCTCTATCTCCACAGAGGGCTGGCCATCTCTTCCCCATTTTGTGATGCCCAGCGCAGCAGTCTGGGAGCTGACCTTGTTAGTGAAAACAGAGGCAAAAAAAGCATTGAGTACATTAGCTTTTTCCATATCCTCTGTCACTAGGTTGCCTCCCTCATTCAGTAAGGGGCCCACACTTTCCTTGGCTTTCTTCTTGTTGCCAACATACCTGAAGAAACCCTTCTTGTTACTCTTAACATCTCTGGCTAGCTGCAGCTCCAGGTGCGATTTGGCCCTCCTGATATCATTCCTACATGCCCGAGCAATATTTTTATACTCTTCCCTGGTCATATGTCCAACCTTCCACTTCTTGTAAGCTTCTTTTTTATGTTTAAGATCCTCTAGGATTTCACCATTAAGCCAAGCTGGTCGCCTGCCATATTTACTATTCTTTCGACTCATTGGAATGGTTTGTCCCTGTAACCTCAACAGGGATTCCTTGAAATACAGCCAGCTCTCCTGGACTCCTTTCCCCTTCATGTTAGTCCCCCAGGGGATCCTGGCCATCCGTTCCCTGAGGGAGTCGAAGTCTGCTTTCCTGAAGTCCAGGGTCCGTATCCTGCTGCTTACCTTTCTTCCCTGCGTCAGGATCCTGAACTCAACCAACTCATGGTCACTGCCTCCCAGATTCCCATCCACTTTTGCTTCCCCCACTAATTCTACCCGGTTTGTGAGCAGCAGGTCAAGAAAAGCGCCCCCCCTAGTTGGCTCCTCTAGCACTTGCGCCAGGAAATTGTCCCCTACGCTTTCCAAAAACTTCCTGGATTGTCTATGCACCGCTGTATTGCTCTCCCAGCAGATATCAGGAAAATTAAAGTCACCCATGAGAATCAGGGCATGCGATCTAGTAGCTTCCGTGAGTTGCCAGAAGAAAGCCTCATCTACCTCATCCCCCTGGTCCTGTGGTCTATAGCAGACTCCCACCACTACATCACTCTTGTTGCACACACTTCTAAACTTAATCCAGAGACACTCAGGTTTTTTGCAGTTTCGTACCGGAGCTCTGAGCAGTCATACTGCTCCCTTACATACAGTGCTACTCCCCCACCTTTTCTGCCCTGCCTGTCCTTCCTGAACAGTTTATAACCATCCATGACAGTACTCCAGTCATGTGAGTTATCCCACCAAGTCTCTGTTATTCCGATCACGTCATAGTTCCTTGACATCACCAGGACCTCCAGTTCTCCCTGCTTGTTTCCAAGGCTTTGTGCATTTGTACATAAGCACTTGAGATTTGTATTACAGTACTGCTTAAAGATCCTAATCAAGATCGGCACTCCGTTGCACTAGGCACAGTACAAACCTATAGTGAGAGATGGTTCTTGTTGCATACAGCTTATAGGCTATATAGAAAAGATGGATGAGGGATGGGAGGAGAAAAATAAATGTCTAATCTCTTTTTAATCCCAATAAGGTCTTGTTGTAATGACATCTACAGGTTAATTGTACGAAGAAGCTTTCAGCTTTGAATTTGGCACCTTTCAGTTTTGTTGTGTCCCCTTGTTCTTTTGTTATGAGACAGGGTGAATAGAAACTCCCAGTCTATCTTCTTTAGACTGTTCGTTGTTTTATATAATTTTTATGATGTTCCCTCCGATTCATCTCTTCTCCATCCTTTTTGCACATGGTAATGCAAATGCTTTTATCTCTCTCTCTTTTTTTTAATTGCAGCAGAGGAGCTAAGCTCACTGTTCGAAAAAAAGAATTTCAGAGTAAAGTCTCCACGTTCTGGGAAGCAGTCGTTACTGTCTGTGCGACTTGAGCAGTGCCCACTGCAGTTGAACAACCCTTTCAATGAGTACTCAAAATTTGATGGCAAGGTAAGTGAATCAAACATTTTCCTCTTACATAGAGCTGGCTTCTGATCGAAGGTTAGGTTGCTCTGTTTGCTCTTATGACATTACAATGTGTAGATATTTATTTGGGCTTCAATTAAACATCACAACAGCCCTACAGTTCATTATTTTAAACTGGCTATCCTAAAATTTTTCTCTTTGTCTTCATTATAATGGTTCCCAGAGGCAATAGCAATCGGAGCCAAATGAAAATATATCATAAATAAATGGTATGTATGCTCTGCCTAGTACTAGAAGGTTATATCATGGACTTTTGTCCATCCTTCAGCACGTGGTAGTTTCAGTAAAATGTTTAATGCAGCTGAGTCTTAGGCATCTTATCCCTACTCGATTACTGGTGTGTCCATGGATATCGTCTGTTGCATTGCACAGAGTTTCTCTCTAGTAAATCTAGCCCCACCCCTATGGTATCTGAGCACCTCACAATTTTTGGTGTATTTATCCTCACAGCACCCCTGTAAAGTAGTGAAGTGCTATCATCCCCAATTTAGAGATAGGAAACTGAGGCACAGAGACAAAGTGACTTGCTGAAAGTCCCACGAAGTCCTGTGGTGGAACAGAAAATAACATCCTGGTCTCCCCAAGTCCCAGGCTAGTGCCCTTCTCTCCCTGCTGCCAGCTGCACAAAGGTCTCTGGTAGCTAGCAGAGCAACCTAAACCTCCCCCACTGCAACTTGAGACCATTACTCCTTGTTCTGTCATCTGCTATCACTGAGAACAGTCTAGAGCCATCCTCTTTGGAACCCCCTTTCAGGTAGTTGAAAGCAGCTATCAAATCCCCCCTCATTCTTCTCTTCCGCAGACTAAACAATCCCAGTTCCCTCAGCCTCTCCTCGTAAGTCATGTGTTCCAGCCCCCTAATCATTTTGTTGCCCTCTGCTGGACACTTTCCAATTTTTCCACATCCTCCTTGTAGTGTGGAGCCCAAAACTGGACACGGCACTCCAGATGAGGCCTCACCAATGTCGAATAGAGGGGAACGATCACGTCCCTTGATCTGCTGGTAATGCCCCTACGTATACACGCAAAATGCCATTGGCCTTCTTGGCAACAAGGGCACATTGACTCTCATCCAGCTTCTCGACAACTGTAACCCCTAGGTCGTTTCCTGCAGAACTGCTGCCTAGCCATTCGGTTCCTAGTCTGTAGTGGTGCATGGGATTCTTCCGTCCTAAGTGCGGGACTCTGCACTTGTCCTTGTTGAACCTCATCAGATTTCTTTTGGCCCCATCTTCTAATTTGTCTAGGTCCCTCTGTATCCTATCCCTACCCTCCAGCATATCTACCCTCCTCCCACTTTAGTGTTACCTGCAAACTTGCTGAGGGTGCAATCTACGCCATCCTCCAGATCATTAATGAAGAATTGAACAAAACCGGCCCGAGGACCGACCCTTGGGGCATTCCGCTTGATACTGGCTACCAACTAGACATGGAGCCATTGATCATGACCCGTTGAGCCTGACGATCTAGCGAGCTTTCTATCCAACTTACAGCCCGTTCGTCTTTAATTTGCTGGCAAGAATACTGTGGGAGACCATGTCAAACGCTTTGGTAAAGTCAAGGAATAACACGTCCACTGCCTTCCCCTCATCCACAGAGCCAGTTATCTCGTCCTAGAAGGCAATTAGATTAGTCATAGAAGGCAATTAGATTTCTTTCCCTCCTGGAAGGTTCCCACTTCCCAGAGTCTGCAGTGGCAAATAGCGCAGGAGGAGTAGCTTGCGGGGACCTGGGGTTGAAGGGAGAGTGCTGGTAGAAATCTCACTGAAACAGATGTTCTCATGGTACTTAGAATCATAGAATATCAGGGTTGGAAGGGACCCCAGAAGGTCATCTAGTCCAACCCCCTGCTCAAAGCAGCACCAATTCCCAGTTAAATCATCCCAGCCAGGGCTTTGTCAAGCCTGACCTTAAAAACCTCTAAGGAAGGAGATTCTCCCTAGGTAACGCATTCCAGTGTTTCACCACCCTCTTAGTGAAAAAGTTTTTCCTAATATCCAATCTAAACCTCCCCCACTGCAACTTGAGACCATTACTCCTCGTTCTGTCATCTGCTACCACTGAGAACAGTCTAGAGCCATCCTCTTTGGAACCCCCTTTCAGGTAGTTGAAAGCAGCTATCAAATCCCCCCTCATTCTTCTCTTCTGCAGGCTAAACAATCCCAGCTCCCTCAGCCTCTCCTCATAACTCATGTGTTCCAGTCCCCTAATCATTTTTGTTGCCCTTCGCTGGACTCTCTCCAATTTATCCACATCCTTCTTGAAGTGTGGGGCCCAAAACTGGACACAGTACTCCAGATGAGGCCTCACCAATGTCGAATAGAGGGGAACGATCACGTCCCTCGATCTGCTCGCTATGCCCCTACTTATACATCCCAAAATGCCATTGGCCTTCTTGGCAACAAGGGCACACTGCTGACTCATATCCAGCTTCTCGTCCACTGTCACCCCTAGGTCCTTTTCCGCAGAACTGCTGCCTAGCCATTCGGTCCCTAGGGACTAGCTGTGCATTGGGTTCTTCCATCCTAAGTGCAGGACCCTGCACTTATCCTTATTGAACCTCATCAGATTTCTTTTGGCCCAATCCTCCAATTTGTCTAGGTCTTTCTGTATCCTATCCCTCCCCTCCAGCGTATCTACCACTCCTCCCAGTTTAGTATCATCCGCAAATTTGCTGAGAGTGCAATCCACACCATCCTCCAGATCATTTATGAAGATATTGAACAAAACCAGCCCCAGGACCGACCCTTGGGGCACTCCACTTGATACCGGCTGCCAACTAGACATGGAGCCATTGATCACTACCCGTTGAGCCCGACAATCTAGCCAGCTTTCTATCCACCTTATAGTGCATTCATCCAGCCCATACTTCCTTAACTTGCTGACAAGAATACTGTGGGAGACCGTGTCAAAAGCTTTGCTAAAGTCAAGAAACAATACATCCACTGCTTTCCCTTCATCCACAGAACCAGTAATCTCATCATAAAAGGCGATTAGATTAGTCAGGCATGACCTTCCCTTGGTGAATCCATGCTGGCTGTTCCTGATCACTTTCCTCTCATGCAAGTGCTTCAGGATTGATTCTTCTGACTTCTCTGACTTGAGTTTAGCCAGTGGGATCTGGGTTTAGAATAGGGCCCAAATGGCTGGCAGGGATTGAAAAATCTTCCAGTACCATCAACTTCAGCTTTGGCAAGGTCTGTACGTTGCCTCTGTGATGTCTAATCCCAAGTAGTCAGAGGGGCTGAAGAGCACTGGGTCTAGCTGTAGCCATTTCTTAGAGAGCTGCTGTTGAAGCCTGGTTGGAACTGCATTTGCGTGTGAGGGGAACGTAAGTGGATCAGTATCATGCAAGTTGAAGGTTTATATCTTTCAATCCCCTGGAGCTAGTGCAACACTTTAGTCATCAGTCAAGGACATCTATCCTTCCAGTGTGGGGAGCGGCAGTTTCTATCCCGTTAGCAGGGCCGGCTCCAGGCACCAGCATTCTCAGCAGGTGCTTGGGGCAGCAATTCGGCGGCAGCTTCTCTGCTGCGCCCGCCGCGGCGGCAAATTGGCAGTAGCTTCTTCCTTTTGCTGTCTGCGGCGGCAGTTTTTTTCACTGCTTGGGGCAGCAAAAACTGTAGAGCCGGCCCTGTCCTTTAGTACCTTCAAAAATGTTTGTTGAATCATGGGTCATGTACAGACCATTTGCCAGACAGAAACATAGGAGATGCCATAATGGATCATACCAGAGGTCCATCTAATCCAGTGTAGAGTCTTTGACTAGTTCCTTTGCTTTTCAGAATATCTGCCCACCTACCCACACATCCCAAACCCCTATTGATGTTGTGTCACAATGCTAGTCTTTTCTGATTCCTTCCATATAAATATTTATTTAGATTTTCTCTGAAAGCACTTCACCCACAAAGGGTATCCATCCAAGGCTCTCAGTGCCCTTTGATGTACATTTAAAAACAGTACCATAAGGAATGCAAAATATAAATCACCCAACACAACAGCACTTCCTTTTACACAGTAACCCTCACCTAATCAACAGTCAGCAAACCAATGTATCTTAAAAATCCCATTCCCTACAAGACAGAAATCTTACCCCAAACCACCTTAGTCCCTCCACAGTGCCAGCACAAATAGTCAGGCTTTGCAGCGTGCCTGGAAGGTCAGCTTAGTTATTCAAATGCAATTAAATTGTGGGCTAACTACCATGTGTTACCTAGAACTAAATTAAGAATTGCTTCTTCTGTGTGCAAGGTTCCCCTCAGCTTTTATCACTTCCATGTCTATTATAATCCCTGAAAAATATAAACATTAGGATCATAGGGCAGTGTCACAATGTGCTGAAAAAATTACAGATGGCAGAGTAGCTCTGTTTTCTGCTGGATTTGTTTGTGTGGCCTTCAGTGGGAGTGTCGAGTATGAGCTTCACTACTGTTCTGGTGGGAAATCTTCGCTTTCTGTCAAGTGTTTTTAACATGGAAAATCAGACATGTAATTTGATTAAACATATCTAGAGAGGTAGTTTGTGGAGTTGTAGAGCATTGACTGCCTCTTTATATGTTATCTTGTATTTATTAGTATTGCATTAATTAGTGCAAACTCTGTGTTTGAGAGAATTACTTGGTGCCTTGCTGCCAACAATAGTAGGATGGCCTCCTTTTTCTGCAGTTCATATTTTGGTGTTCTTGAGTCAGTGGATTCTGATTTGCCAAAAGGTTATGAACTTTTCATGATATACTTCCGATGGCTATTGTGTACAGAGGAGATTTAAAAAAAAAATATCCCTGGACTAGAGGAAATTATCCTCATTCACAAAGGTTGAAATCTTGTAACCTGTAAAAGCTTGAGCAAGGCTTGAGCTAAATAGGTGGGGCAGGGTGTCTTGGGAAGTTGGGGAATGGAAAAATTACTCCTCATCAACCTCCTAACCCCCGCTACTTTTTTTCCTGCTTTAATATGTATTACAGCTGACTAGAATTAAAATCTTATTTTCATCTATTTAACACTGATGCATTTGGCAGGTGTGTAATGAAAATCGGTAACATTTGAAGGAAATTGTACTGTACATATTAGTCATTTTTATAATCATTTTGAAATGTATCAATATGATATGCAGTGACATCTTGGTGATTAATAGAGAATTATATTTCAGTCAAGCCTTTTTTACCCTAGAAATTAAAATGCCTATTCAAATAACGCTGCAAAATAATCAAATTAGCATTTTGTGAATGCATAATTGGATTATATTAGTTATAGCAGCATTGTTTGTACTACTGTGTGTAAGTTTGTGTCAGCATTTTGATTATAAAACCCTTTCTTCCAGACTCCATGTGTATTACCTATTTAAAAAAACACAATAATAACAACACTGCGTCCCAGCTGAGCTGTAGCACAGCTATTATAGGTCAGTAGTGAATTACTTTACCTCGTTAGGTTTTCTTCGGTTTTGCTGTATTTTTTAAATAGTAATTTGAAATTATAAACATGTAACTTTTTCATTATTCTATGGCAATATTTTTTAATGAAATTTTGTAGGTGGGACCAATACTCTTTGGTATTTAAATATTTTTTTAGTGATAAGAGATGAGCAGTATTTTTTTCGCAAATATTTATAACTCGTTTTCTGGGAATAGTGCACATCTTATTTACATAATTAACTGAGCTACTCATGTCTCTTGGGGAAATGATACATAATTGGGGAGAGAAGGGTGGATAAGGAGGGACTTGGGGCCTAATTAAACATGTTTTAAAAAACCCTACTTAATTATGTATTTACTCAAGAGACCAGAGTGGCTCTAAAATCCTCTTTAAGATTATTACTAAAGCTTTGATTTAAAAATTTTAAAAAATATTGTAATGTAGATTTTCTGTTTGTTGAATAAAATACTTTTTGTGGATCACTGGCAAACAAAAAGAAAAGCACATCAGCCACTCTAGCCAAGCTGAGAGAGAGAGAGAGAAAACTTGTGTTAACTCTAAAATCATACCTCTGAATATTTTAATTCTAATCCTGAATATGCCTTCATAAATAAATTAAATGAAATAAAATCCTCTTTAGTGAGTTTTTGTTGTTTTTAATTAATCCTATTTTTAAGTGATTATCTTAAAATAATACAAAGCATTAAATTCTATAATTTTAAAATGCCACTCTGTTAAATCTCTCAATTTTCCAGGTGTTTTCTGTCAGACTTAGTGTCTGTTTCATAATCACTTCTGTATGTTTATGAAATAATAACATTTTAAAGCACTCTAATCTCTTCCTGTTGTTTTGATCAGTTTATTGAATTATCAAAAATAAATTAGAAAATACAGCTTCTAAAATACACCCACAATGGAAGCATTATGATCAGCTCACACAAGAGTTCTGGGAACCCTTGTCACACAGCCAAATTGAATATCTGGTAGTTTCACATACACTAAAATACTCCCTTTTTAAAATAAATAAATAAAAGGCAGGGCAAACTAAATGTTTACTTTACCCAGCCAAATGGGGTAGCAGACCGATAGTCTAAACCTTTCAGTTTTCTCTTTAAATCAATTTCTCTTGACAAACTTGTAGCCCCAACAGCCAGCAGATACCTGCAACTGTGTGTCAATCATTCACATGCACTGTCTTTGTTTAATATGTAATGGTAAACTGGGCTGATGGGAATCTGGTGGCACTAGAGACCTTTGACCCCTTGTACTCTATCCAGTCGTAATTTGTATATAGGAAATTATGTTAAGGTACCAGAAATTGGCGGCCAAATTGTTTTTACTGCAAGCCTAATAATGAATTTACACACACTAATGACAGATGACACACTGTTCTCTGCCAACAGGTTTTTTAAAGATAGCTTTTTGTGGTTTGTTGATTCTTTCACTTTCTGGATGTTAACAGGGGGAAAACAAGGCTAGCTTTAAAATAGTTTTCCAACCCGTGGCATAGACAGCAGCATAAGGGAGTATTGGTGGCCTTGTGATTAAGGCATGGCACTGGGCGTCAGGAAATCAAGATCTGTTCCCAGTTCCTGCCACAAGTTTTGCATGTTCTTGGACACATTATTTAGACTGCAATCCTGCAATGTGCTCCACATGGGTAAATTCCCATTGCAGGACTGGGGATTTAATCTCCCTGTGCCTCAGTTTCTTCATTTTTAAAATGGAGCTAATACTGCTTGCCTATCTTTATTAATATTTATGAAGTACTTAAGATCTTCTGATAAAAAAACTGTACAGACACAGGGAATATTTATTTTCAAACCATAGGCTGAGGGAAAGAATGATTGTTCAAGAGACTTAACCTCCAAAGGTACTTACCTAGTACAGTATGCGTTTCAGAGCTGTTTAGTTGGGTGGCTATCTACACTAAAAGGAAGAATGTTAACAAGATGCTTTCAAGTGACAAGGATAGTGAGGTCTCTGACTATAAATAAAATGATGAGCTTTGTGATAGACTTATAAATAGAATGCGTGACCACTGCGGAGGTCTCTCCCAGACACTCCAGGGTATTATCCCTGAAGTAAGTCCACATTCAACTTCTCTCCCAAATCATTGCTAACCTTCTTGAGAAGTTGGTAGCCAGTGAAACGTTGACAAGGCACACTTCTGTCAAACTTATTTCTATGAGTTGCCTTTTGCCTAAATGGTGCAAATATCAGGCATTTTGTCCTCAAAATAATGTCATCGAACACAAAAGTGCTATGGGAAAATCAAAGTAGGAACAGATGCTCAATATGTTCAAAATAGTCAATGGAGAATTGGGAATCTAGTGATCTAGCTAAAAGTTTGCTTAACTCTAGAATAATGTAGAAACACAGAGGTGAAACGCTTTTTCTGTGCCCAGAGAAAATACTGCAGTTCTCCAATTGCACTTTAGCTCCTCTGACATTAATCACAAGCTAGAAATCAGAATGAAGGATATATTTTAGCTGCACTGATCTCTTATGTGCCTGTTGGTGGAAGGAAAGTGACCTGAAGAAGATTTCTGTGTAGCTCAAAAGTTGTCCCTTCCGCTAGCAGGATCTGTTCCAATAAAAGATACTACCTCACCCACCTTGTCTCTCTCATAACCTGGGACCAGTATGGTTGCAATAACACTGCAAATAGAACAAACTCCCTGCTTTTATTTTATCTGGACAGGTGCTGAAAAACGTATCCTCAGGATTGGGGCCTTTGTAATACAGAAAGTTTTTTTGTGAATGTGATTGTGGTAACTTCTTAAAAACCCCACAACTTCTCCTTTAGTAACTGTTTTTACAATGAAGCTGTAGAAAGCAGAGGGGAAGGGATAATTCATGAGTGCTAATTGCTTGGCTGTTAATTTTCATAAGTGTTGATAGAAGCAGTTCCTTAAATTAAACTTTGTTTAAAATGTATCAAGGGAAATATTCCACAATGTCGGGCCTGAAGTGAAAATTAATATGAATGCTGTGGCAATTAACACGTACTGGTTAATAGCTTTTAGCAGCATTTTGGGATGATAGTCCTTAAATACATTTTTGCATGCTGCTCTTGTTTCAGTCTTGTTCCAGTGTGTGTCTGGATAATTATGAACAAATGTTTTCCACAATCACCAATATTAAATAGCTTTACACAAAGATAAAGAACTTTTGAAAGAGGCAATACAGCTATTAATACTGAAAATAATCTAAATTATGAATTCAGGATTAAAAACTCAATGTGAAAAGATTTAATTTTTTTTGCCCATAAGCTGAATAGAATGTTTCCACCTGTATTCTGAATATTATGTTTTGATTTAGCAAGTGTAGCTTGCATAGTTTGTATATCACCATTTACTTATTCTATAACTTCAGTTGTTCAGATACCATTATGATAGCGAACAAATCCTAAATATATAAGGCATATGTTGTTGTTGTTTTAATCAATATTGCCTTTCACATCTATAGTGTTCAATTAGGTTGATTGTAGAATATGTTTGCATTTTGTCTATACCGTATATATCTAGAGAGATATTTTGTTAATTATATATACAAAAACTATTCCGAATCTCCTATTTTGTGGTATGGTGCTCTCTGAACAGGCCAGATTCTTCAGTTTCAGAAGATGCTTATTGCAGAATTTTCTACAATAAGATCTCTTTCAAGCCTTTTACAAGACCACTTAGAAATGCCAAGATGTTTTTTGCTCTTCTGTAGCTGGAAACTGCTTTTTCCTCTCTCTCTCTCGTATTTCCCACGTTTTCATAAGTTTTCCTATTACAAAGCTGCCCCACTATTCTGTATGTAAATACTTTCCCATCAAGTTTCTGTTTGCCCTTCCACCTTCTTTTTCTCTTCTCTAGTAATTCACATGCTGAAGATAAGTATTGTAGCACATCTAGGTATGGTCACGTTCCAGTGCAGAATTGCAAAAATAAGACGCTTCATCTGATTCGTCTTGTTATGATCACTTTGGTTCTAATATATCGTTAATAACACTCAGTGTGTTTGGCTTCCAAACCTGTTGATGACATTGTACAGCAGGGGTTCTCAAACTGGGGGATGGGACCCCTCAAGGAGTCACGAGGCTATCACATGGGGGGCATGAGCTATCAGCCTCCACCCCAAACCTCTCTTTGCCTCCAGCATTTATAATGGTGGTAAATATATAAAAATGTGTTTTTAATTTATAAGGGGGGTTGCACTCAGATGCTTGCTATGTGAAAAGGGTCACCTGTACAAAAGTTTGAGAAACAATGTTTTACAGTATAAATTCATTAATCCATAGTAATTACTGGGATCATATTGCTGAATTTAATAGCTAACAGTTGTGTGTCTATATACACACAAAATAAATGTGTACAAATGTGAATGCACTACATATGTATGTGTGGTATTTTTTCTAACCTTTGGCAATTTGTTTCCAATATTCTGTTGCTTTTTTTTCCCTTGGATTTTCTGAGATTCCCCCTTTCCATATGGTTTGTGTACTTGGGGCTCTAACAAACTCCACCCTTTTTCTCTCCCAGTTTTCAACAGAACTACTAGAGTTGCTTTGCATTAACTCTGGCAGGACAGGCAGACTCTTTCTCCGCTTGACTCTTGGATTCACTTGGTAGGAAGAGAAATATAGCCTGCCCCTGTAAGAAGTCGTCTATTCATGAGCATTGTTTTCCTACTTGGGGAGGATTTATGTGTAAGAGCACTTTAAAAAGTAGTACAATTTCTGCCATTATACAGCTAATTTAAAGCCCTCTTACCTACCTCAAAGGGGTGCTGAGGGTTAATTAGGTAATGTTTGTAAAGCACTTTGGAGATAAAGCACTTATAAATGCTGGATGTTGTTAATCCTTTTTCTGACTCATTTTAAAAATCAAAGTGCAGGTTATCTGAAGGCCTCTATCAAGACAAAGCAAACTGTATGGAGCCTCCAAACTCCATTAAAACATTCTCTTAAAAGGTGAGGAGGCACGGGGCCAGTAGAAGATAGGACAAGACAATAGCCATACTGAGTTCGGTTTAACATTCAAAAACCAGTAGGAGAACGCTTCAGTCTCTCTGGTCACTCAATAACAGAACTCCAAGTGGCAATTCTTCAACAAAAAAACTTCAAAAACAGACTCCAATATGGAACTGCAGAACTGGAATTAATTTGCAAACTGGATACCATCAGGTTAGGCCTGAATAAAGACTGGGACTGGTTGGGTCATTACAAAACCTAAATTTAATTTCCCCCTACTGTTACTCACACCTTCTTGTCAACTGTCTGTAATGGGCCACTCTTATCACTTCAAAAGTTATTTCTCCTCCCTTGGTATCCTGCTGTTAATTGATTTATCTCGTTAGACTGACCTAACACTTGGTAAAGCAACCCACATCCTTTCATGTATTTGTACCTGCTCCTGTATCTTTTACTTCATACATCTGATGAAGTGGGTTCTAGCCCATGAAAGCTTATGCCCAAATAAATTTTAGTCTCTAAGGTGCCACAAGGACGCCTCGGTTTTTTTGGGGGTTTTTTTTTGACTGTTTGTGTATCAAGAAGCTTTCAGCACCCATGGAATGTGTAGCTAATGAACAATTCTTCAAAAACTGAGAAACAGTCTTGCATGCAGTGTTATATATTCTCCTAATGTGTGTGTGTGCACACATACCATAATATACAGTTTCTTAAACTGAACTTAAAAATTATCACTTTCTAAAATACATTTTCTCTTATTAGAAATGTGATTAATTAACGTGAGTCATGCTGTTAGTTGGCTTTTATTGGAACAGTCTTATAGTAGGAGATGCCTGATTTCTTCTTTATTATGTCAAAGCTGAAATTGATTCTGGTGCCCAATCAGTGTGCCTAAATATTTTCTTAGCCCCATCAGATACAGTTGAGTTTGCTATGGAGAGAGAAGCCTTGCACAGCGGGATCAATTAAGCAGTGTACTGAAAGTTGGAAACACAAGCATTTGTGTGTTCTATATATTGATTAAAATATATTAAGCTCAGCTGATACTTAATTAAAATACTTCAGAACTTGTTTTGTTACTTAGTACAGAGGAGCCATTTTAAAGAAGATAAAGGAGTGCTGGAAATGTAATACCTGCTGGATATCTGCAGTGAGCAGCCTAATGCATAGGATGCAATACATCCAGGTAAAGAACTCTTGCAAATTTTGCAATGAAATAGTCACTCAGGGAGCCTCCAACCCCCTTGTGCACTCTGTAGGACAGGTTTGGGCATGAAGGGGCATCAGATGTTACGGGATCGATGTCCCTGTGGATTCAGTGGCTCTAGTGCCCTGCTGAAGTGGCACAGACTAACGTCGGCAGCCTTTCTGTTCCAGACCGTGGACTTCAGGAGTGGGTATGAGAGTTGAGTTGCAGTCCTGCATACAAGGTTCTGTTTGGGGTCATGAATTTTATCTCCCAGCTCCAGGAACCTTAAAAAGCCAACTATTCTTCCTTTATGTGAGTGAAGTGAATGTGGATCTGGTTTGCTTAACTTCCAACCTGGGGGCCCCTTGACATTCCCTCCCCCGGCCTCACTTTTATATCCTTAGCTGTTGTTGGATGTCCTTACTTGACGGCATTCTTGTATTACATGCCTTCCTTGAAATCCCTGATCTGGTTCTATGCAAAACCAGTTGCAATCCTTGAAGTCACTTCAAATAGACCCTTCATTCTTGTAGATCCAAAGTACTTTCACTCCACTGTTGTATTAAATCTACTGATACCTGGCAGTACCATGTAAACAGCATTTTATTAATACCAATACGCTTTATGTTAAACTTAAAATCTCTAAATAAGATGATGCTTGAAAGTAAGCTTGAAGATGTGCAAAATATGCTAGTATGCAGCAAAGGATTATATTGATTTGTTATGTGTGCATTTAGCTACAATTCATTTTAATTGTCCTTATGAAGTTAAAAAGTATTAGTGTCAGATAAAGATTCATCACCATAGTATGATTTAAAGCTGGTGCTATAGAAAGCAGGCATGTGTTCTGGCAGATGTTTATATAAGGCGCTGTCTCTTCTGACAGCAGTTAAAAAGTATGGTTGTAGTAATCAAATTGTGGTTCAGCGTCTCAGAGGCTAGAACCAGATTGAATTAAAATAGATATAAGATTTATGAATAGCAATAGCTGTGGATAAAATTTCACTACCTGCTTTAATGGGAAAGACCTTTGCACAGTGCAAGAATAAGAATTTAAATCCTATCTTGCAATTCTGTGGTTTTCTGTTTTTTCCCTTTGGAAATATGATATAAGATTATGTAGAAAGAAACTATTTTTTGCTGAAGATACTATTCGGTGTGTTAAAGACTACATGAATATTATTATATTAGGAAGTAAAGGACATATGTGTATGTCAACATTCATCTCTCTCTAGTATTTGCATATTTCAATAGACTTTCCTATGGTCAAAATATCTCAGAATAGTATTACACCTTACTGGGATGAAAATGACTTTTTAAGGGCTACAACCATCTCTACAGAGGATAACAATTTTACTTGAACCTTTCACCTCTTGTTTGTTTCTGGTGAGAGGAAGGAAGAGAGGATTTAATGCAGCCTACTTCACTGTGCTTCTGAAAGAGTACTGAAGTATCAACATATATTTGTGTGCATTGGAAAGAAATAGATGTTAAGAATTATTACTAATTGAATAGAATAGAGAAGATCAAAAAATATGGTCACTAAAAATTTGAGCTGTGGGAAAATCAGTATGTACATTGTGTGAAAACGTGGCAGTTACAGAAGTGGTGTCAGGGCGAACTCTCGTTGATGGAGCGTTTCACAGTATTTGGTGCTTTCCTTAAAGCCCCAGCTCCTGTGGTTATATGATGACACACACATCTGTTTTCTTTATGTAAAAAAGATTCAGCCCTCACATTTTCATAGAAAA